>NW_008330120.1:2064936-2099122 GCF_000622305.1 Nannospalax galili
TCTCTCTCTCTCTCTCTGATTCCCCTGTCTCCTTATAAGACCCAGGTGAATTCGATGTGCCCATGCACACAAGCTATGATCTTGTTTCCCATTTCAGTGGCACCTGGATTCTCAGCTGCTCTTGTCATGTAAGGTATCCCATTCACAGGTTGAGGACTTCAGGATGAGGGCCACTATTCAGCCACCACAGAGCCTCTGCCTGGGGGGTCTCTGGGCCTGCCTGGCAGCTCTCTCCTGGCAGTGGAGAGAGCTGGAGATCAGATCTGGTACCAGAGCCATCAAGGATGAAGAGAAGCAGGAGGGCCAAGAGGAACCACTCCACTCTCAGGCTCCAGGGAACAGTGGGCCCCTCTCACCTCAAGGTGTTAGGCCTCTCCTCTGCAAATGGATCTCAAAAGGGCAGCTCCCTTGGGATAGGACAGGTGTTGGGATGGTGGCATCAAAGGATACCGGTGTCAAGGGGACACTAACTCTGACCTGGGGTGTGGCAGAAGCCCCCAGATGTTGGCAGGATGAAAGAACATCCATGCTGAGTGGCCATTGCACCCAGAGCCAATCCCTTTCCAAGGAGCCTTCCACATTCCACTGTGAGCTGGGTGTGCATCCCACCCCTCCATGGGGAGCTGCAAAGGTCTCTGTTACTGCAGAGGTAAGGACAAGTTTGGGGAGCATCTTGGAACATAGATGGCATCACTGGTGGCTGGTTCTAGCCAGCTGTGGGCAATCTGGCTCCCACCACTGCCAGAGCCTATCCTCATCTTCAATGGTGACAAAAGATGCCTGATTGATGGTGTTTGAGCATCAAATACCACCCCCTGTTCTAGGCCCTCTGCAGGACTTTATAAAGCCACATTCAGGACCTGGAGGTGCGGCTAAGCTGGTAGAGTGCTTGCCTAGCACACGTGAGGTCTGGGTTCCATCCCTAGAACTACGTGGTGGTACACACATAGAATCCCAGAACTCAAGAGGTAGAGGCAGGAAGTTCAAGGTCATCCTGGGCTACTTAAAGAGTTTGAGGCCAGCCTGGGATATGTGAAACATTGAACTGAAATGCCATTCAGTTCTGGGTTCTACCTGGGAGAGGGTGAGGGATAGAAGGGGATACTTGGCAGTATTTCACACGTAGGATCCCGAAGGATGGAGGAGCATAGCTAGGATTCGTGCGAATCCCCTTGACTTCTGAGCCTCTGTTTTAAAGATTTTTATTTTATAAAATTTTGTGTATGTATGTCTATGTGTGGGTATGTACACCACATCCCTGGCAGCACAGTGACTGGCGGTTGCCTGACACTGGTATCATTCATTCCCCCCACACCTATTTATTAAAAGTCTGCTCTTCCTGCACAGGCTGAGGGTATATACCAAGTGATGTCCTTTGGAGGGGATGGGAGAAGTAGGTGTGACATTGATCATCCAGGAAGGACTTCCTGAGTGCCATGCCTGTTGACCCCTGTATGGGGCATCCAGACTGTGATCCCACTTCTCTCTTTCCAGGGTCACTGAGGGCAGTATTTGTGGACAGGAGGCACATTGGCTAGTGCACACGTGCATGAGCCAGGAGGTTCAGTCCTTTGTGTGAGCCCCACCTGGCTCTGTTCTCTTCACCCATGGGCACCCTGATGGCCTGCAGCCGTGGGTGCCCTGTGGATCATCCCGCTGTTCTGCATAAACACTGCAGTCCCCACATACCAAACCATTGTGGCTGTAGTCTTTGCCTAGGAACCCAACCAGAGTCGTCCTGCCCCATGGCCTGTGAGGATTCTTCAGCTGCCCCTAGATACACCTTCTGCCATATCCCAGTGTCTTGACAGGCATCTTTTAGTAAAGAACAGGGGTCACTCTTTTCTCTCTAGACCTGGACCCCTTTCAATTTCTCTCTGTCACAGGGCTCTTGTCAGAAGGGGGATACTTAACTTAGGCTCTCTGGTCATTTTCCATCCATCCAATGAGTACTTCCTGGTGTTGCCTGGCATCTGCTAGGCTGTATAGATGTGGTGCAGACCAAGAGGGCAGAGGACCTGATGTCAAGTTTCCTTCAGCAAGGGAAGACACCAGATGTCATTTCCTGTTCTCCCAAATGCCTTTCCTTGGTCTCAGGACAAGCATGTATGGATCACAGTGCCCAGCGCTGAGTTGCATGCATGGTCATCACATGCTTAGCCGAGCAGTCTGACTCCTGAGTCTCGTGAAGCACACAGGACATATTGTATCCTGAAGAGAAGATAGTTTCAGCCACCTGCTGTAGACCCCATAGGCAGCAACCAGGAAAGAAGGGACTCCAGCTCAGGATAACTGGCCTAGAGTTCCATGGCCTTGAGGACTAGGCACTTGGTCTCTGCCCTTCAGCAGGCCCAGACCCCAGAAGTCAAATAAACAGAGATCTAGAGTCACAGGGCCATTGTCAATGAAGAGATTCCAGAAGGTTCCAAGGATTCGGCAGATGCAGAGCCTCCAGGAGGCCAGAGGGATGCTTCATGGGGCTGCCACACCACCAGAGACACCACCACCAGGATGCAAAAGATGCCTCGATTGCCAAGAGCTCACCAAGTCTAGCTGAAAGTCGTGAGGACCATGGCCCAGCTGATTGGACCCACAAGTGCTCTCCAGGTCCAGCTCAGGGCCGTGAGGACTGTCACCCAGTTCCCTGGACCCACTCCATCACCCTTTCTGCGGCTCCCATTTTCATACCTGTTTCCTCAAACATAATCAGAGTACAGATAAATCAAAGGGGATCACTGTCTATTGATGGAACTTACCAACTAACATTTAGATACATCAAGACATTTAATATTAAAGCAAATCTTTTAAGGCACCCTTTCTTTGGCCCAGCACCCCCACATTCAAGAGTTCTAAATAAATCACTGGGGTTATTCCCAAGGAGATTCACTGCAGTGCCCTTCACATGAGTTAGAAACTAGAGAGAATCTAATCATCACAAGCAGAATTGGCTAAATACACAACTACACACACACACACACACACACACCCCACAGGCAGTAAAGTGATGGGGTAGGAGTCTGGTTGTGACCCCTTATTAAGGGAATGCAGAAAGGGACAAGACAGTGTTCAGAAGGGCCTTGTTTTCATTGCAAATGGACAGATGGATGGACATCTATAGAAAGATGAGGGGAAATGATAGGTGCATGATAGTCAATGATAAATAAGCAAACCATATTGATGGGTGATGGACAATAAATAGATGATAATAGTGGATGATAGAGGATAGAGAGGTAGATAGATGATAGTGATAGATGGTAGGAGATAGATGATAGAGAGATGATAGAGAGATAGATGATAGAGAGATGATAGAGAGATAGATGATAGATAGATGATAGATGATAGAGAGATGACAGATGATAGATGAGAGAGATAGATGATAGAGAGATAGATGATAGATGATAGAGAGATAGATAGATGATAGAGAGATAGATGATAGATAGATGATACATAGATAGGTGATAGATAGATAGATAGATGATAGATAAATAGATAGATGATAGAGAGATGATAGATGGTAAGTATACAGATAGATGATAGGTGATAGATAGATGGTAGATAATAGAAAGATAGATGATAGATAAGGATAGACAGATAAGAGGTAGAAAGATAATAGAGATAGATGTTGTAGAGATATAGATTGATCAGTTGGTTGATTGAGGGATAAAGAGACAGATAATAGATAAACAGACAATCATAAAATAATTATAGATATGTTACATAGATGATTGATAGAGAGATAGAGAGATAGATGATAGATAGATAGATAGATAGATAGATGATAGATAGATAGATGATAGATAGATAGATGATAGATAGATAGTCCCCTCAAACTGTGAGCTGAAATAAACTCTTCCTCCCTAAACTTGCTTTGATCAGGCGTTTTATCAAAGCAACTAATACAGACAGGTTTCAATTTTTCTGAGAGGAAGCTACAACTTTAAGAGTGAGACGATCTGGTTTTGAACCTGCTTCTACCATGTGAACCCAGAGTGCTCCTCTATCCTCAGGGCCCATCATCCCTCTAAAAAAGTTGGGTTCAGTGCATTCCTTGTACGTGAATCAAGGCCTTGGATTGGTGTTTCTGGACTGTCAATATTTTACGGATGATGACTGGAGCTTGGAAAGGGGCTAGTTTCCATGTTTCTACCCTCCTTCCAGCCACACCGAATACATAGGGGACTGACTAGGGACACCAGGGCCAGGTGAAAGGGGGCATTTACATGAGGTCCTGAGCCATGGCCCAGCAAGTCCTTACCGAGATGGGTGCTGGACATAGAGAGACACAGGGACAGAGACCTGCCTGGATGGGGCAAAGGGGAGCCCTGGGGGCCTTTGACCCTGACCATGGGGAAACAGCTGTCCTAGAGAAAGGGTCTTTGTGTCCACAGACTCCATCTGAATTTTGAGACCAACTTCCCACTTCCTCCCTGTGTGATGAGGTGGGAACACAGAGTTCTCCTAGTGCTCATCTCTGCCCCAGCCTGCAATGGGCTGTTGGGGGATGCTGCTGCTCCCTCCCGGTGAGTCAGGGTGACAAGCAGTCTCTAGGGCCAGTGAGTGGGGGTACACGCTGCCTCCTACTCCCCCTCTCTTGAAGCTCCACCATGCACACATGGAGTTCAGGCTCTGGTGTGTCCTGCAGAACAAACGACTTTCCAGAACCCAGCGGGTCTGGCCAACAGTCTCCTCTACCTGCTTCTGGAAGGAATATTCCAGGGCACAACAGGCTGACGAGCATCCGGCCCACACTGGGCTTATGCTAATGTCTGCTCATCTGCATGTTCCTTATGGGCAGGACCTGAATGACCTTTTCTTTGTCCGCACTCCTTCAGGCCTGGCAACCCCAAGGAGCAGAAGCAAAACGAGTTTGAGGAACACATGACTCAATTCTTTGTTTCTGACTGCAAGATTCTACAACTAGCTTGGGGGCAAGTAGAGAAAGAAGAACTGAACTCCCCTTGGAAATGTGAGGCGTATGTATATTTAATAAAGTACAAACTTTCTGCACAGATGGAACACAAACTAATGACGTCAGTACATCTACCAGCCATTCATTAGGGCTGAGGTCAGCTGGGTGGGCAGCAGAGAGCCGAGCAGGCTGGGAGATTCAGGCGTGCTGCTTCAACCAGTCCAGCTAATAGCTCATGGAGGTGAGGCCACAGAGGGTCTCTGACCACCGTGGTCCTCCCACGTCTTACCCCCATGCACCTGTCCTTAGGATTGACTGCCTTGTCCTAGGGGCAGGCTGAGAAGGACTCCCAAAAGTCGCCTTCTGTTCTACCTGCTTAAAATCCAAACCCGCCCACCAGTGCCCAGGCACCTGGAGATTCAGCAATGCCTGTGTGTGTCTCCCTCCTTCCCACCCTCCAACCTATCTCAAATTCAATCCATTCCAGCCGCATAGACCTTGTATCTGTGAGCCCAAGTGCTTTACTGCCCCAGGGCCTTTGTACATGCTGCCCTCTGCCTGGAGTATCATGATCCCACAGTTTTATCTCTTTGCAGTCAAACTTTTATGTTTAATGATCCCATCTTGGAGTGACCCTCTGAACCAGCAACCCTCACCTTTTAAAAATGTGTGTGTGTGTGTGTGTGTGTGTGTATGCCTGTGTGTCTGTGTGTCTGTGTCTCTGCGTGATTGTGATATGTGTGTGATTATGTGCAAATGAATGCTGTGCTTACAGAGGCTAGAGGCATCCGATCCTTCTGGAGCTGTAACTACAGACAGTCGTGGGTGCTGGGAACTGAACTCAAGTCCTCTGGAAGAGGAGTACATGCTCTTCCACTGAGCCATCTCTCCAGACCCCACTGTCTTTCATTCATTCATTTTCTCAAACCTGGCCTGGTCGTCAGGGAGCGACATGTCCCTCCATACCAAAGCAAAGGAAGTCCTTAATGCACACTTGGAAAGCAGGGAAAGACTGACAGGACAGCCTATGGCTTTCCTCTGTGGCTGTGGAGGCTTCTTGGGTAAGGCCAGGGATGAGGACGTGAACACCAAGATGATCTGCCTGGAGTGAGGCTCAGATCCCTCAGCAGGGACGGGGTTAAGTGCTCACAATAATCTGGGCACTGTGCTGAGCACTTCAGGTTTTCAGGTTGTCACTGGGGATGTAACGCAGTTGGTAGAGGGAGGGCAGGCATACATAAGGCACACACAGACTCAGAGTGGTTGTGTGCACCTAGGATCCCAGCAGGGAGAAGGAGAGCGACGGATCAGAAGTTTAAGGTCATTCTCAACTATATAACAAGTTGAGGCCAGCCTGATATGCGAGCTGATTTTCAAAAGTTATATCAAGTAGTCACCCCAATCACCTTCTGCAATAGCTACTGTTGTTATGTCCGCCTTACAGATGAGCAGGCTGAACCTCACAGGTCAGACATCTTGCTTAAGGTTATACAGCCCAGGACAGCTGACTGTGTTTGCGCCTGCAGATACCGCCTCTCACCAGCATAGCTTGACCATAGCCCTCCCTCCTTGGGGGCACCTTGTGACCCCCACAGCCAACACAGCTTACATTTATAGTCCAGTGACCAGGAGTGAAATATTTACATGGCTCCAGGGACCTGTGAAAACAGGCAGACTCTAGAACTGACCTGCACAGCAGGCACAGCTGTGGCCATCACTGTCGTCACTGCTCCAGGGTTTTATGACCTGATCCGCTGCCCTGTGAAGGTGTGAGGGGGCCTGGGAGGTTGGTAAAGAAGAAAACCAGCCTTGAAGCAGCACATGATGCACCTTAGCAAGGGGCAGCAGTGGGGTGGGGGTAGGGCTGCAGAAGGTGGAAACAACCACCTCCACAGCACTGGCCCTCTGTGCCATGATGCCCAAGGTCCCCGGCCCCACCACAAAGCTGTGGCACCCCAAGAGTTAAGCCCTGGCCAGCTGCTCCCCCTCCCCTTCCACTGAAGTAATGAGGGAAATGTCACCCAAAGCGATTGCTAGGAGCGCTACAGAGAAACTGCCCTATTGAGTTTTTTAAATTAAATCTATTTATAATTTATACCCTGCCTGCTTCCAAAAAGGATTTGAGGTGGTTTACAATAAACGACACATAAAATGGAAAGGCTGTGAACTAGAAAGAGAAAAATCAAGAACTCCATTTAGGAGGAGGGGGAAGAAGAGCCCCCAAGTCCTCAGGCTCAGGGAAATGGGAACACATTAGACTCTGTGCTTTGGCTTGTGTCCTGGCAGCTCACGCAAAAAGGGAAATTGTCAGAAGGACCTATGGAGTGTCCAGTGGCTCAAGGAGTTCAGGCCATCAAGAGAGCTGGGACGCTGGGCTATGGGACGGGTTGTCCCTGTCAGCCGGTCCTGGTTACTCCTTCTTACGGTCCCTGTCCCTACCTGCCTACACCTGCCACTCCGTCTATCCTTGGGTCATCCTACACAAGGGGACACTGGGCCCAGAATCCAGGTCCCCTTCTTCTGGAAAGCACTCCAATTTTACTACCTTTACCTGTTCTTAGAGAGGATTTACTTCTAACCCTGACCCCTGAAGTAAGCTCCTGACCCAACTGTCTTATCAAAGTCAACTCTAAGACGCCACTGGAACTCTTAGGGAAGAGGTTCTCTCTGGTTGTAAGTCATCCTTGTCACCATTAGGGACAGCAAGACCAACACGAGAGAGCAGGGAACCGGCCTTGAACAGATTACACCTACAGAAGGTGACTAGCTACAAGGGAGGCCCCCATACCAGGTCTCAATCTCAGTGAAACTGCACAGAAGATTCTGGAAGAAGTGTCTCCAGGAGCCAGCCCACAGTTGCCTGAGACCCCAGAATTCTGAACCCAAGCCAAATGTGCCAACTTGACCTCCAGTGGGGAGTCTCACCATCAGTCCCGTAGAGCTGTCTCCCCTCTGCTCCATGGAGCCTCTGTCCTCATGCAAGAGAAATAGCTCGCTGGCCACAGTCCTCCCAGGGTCCCCCAGACCCTGGTGTCACAGAAATTCAGGTTACACATCACTGTTTCTGGTCTCTCATCCCATAGAGACACTTGAAAAAATGGCACGCTCCAAGTTGGAAAACTCCAGAGATAGACCACGCTGCTCAGCTGGGATCGATGGCTGGTAGCTGGAGATGATTTAACTGTGGGAAATGAGTGTGACATTGGATCCGAGTCACCCATTAGCCCAGCATGCCCTGCTGGCTGGCCTGCTTGCTCAAGGTGAGGCCGGCTCACCCAGGTTATAAGGCCTTTCCATGCAGCCTGCGCCCTCCCGGCCTCGTTGCTGGGCCATTTAGCTGTCTAAATCAAGACATCTCAGTCCACAGTGGCCAGCAGGTATTCACTCATTGGGCTGCCCTGCGTCCCTTGTAATCTAAATCTAATTTATTGGCCCAGGGACTCAGGGAGCAGTCTGCACACGTAGCCGATGTGCAGTGGAGAATATAATACACTACGTTCTGGGGTAATAAGGTTCTTTATAGAAGGCATTAACTAGGCTCTGGCTGGAGCTCCAATGAGGCACTGATTAGTTCCTGACTGGAAAATTCTACATAGTCAACCTCCGGAGCCTCTGTGGGGACAGGAGGGACCAGTGCCCCTGAATTCTCATGCCAGCTCTACATCTGGGTGGTTTGTAAGATTAGATATACCTAAGCTCCCTGAGGGTAGGGGCCAGGCTTTATAGGCACCTGTTCCCCCTTCAGTTGTGATGAAGGGGTTCAGTAAAGCCTCATCCAGCCACTCCAGGTAAATGAGTAGTTCCTGTCTTGCGCATGCTGGGATTTTGAGGCATGGCTTCCTCCACTGCTGAGGGATGGACTGTCCTGCTTACATACACCCATTAAGGAGGAACCCCATTCCTACAAGAATAGAATTAATGCCACTGGTTGGCCAGGAAAAAAAAATGCATGATTTCCTGCGACCTCCGTTTTCATGTCAGTCCTGTGGGATGAGCAAAGGGTGCTGGAAACAGTCAGAGCTCACTAGGGGTGTCCATCTTGCCCTCGGACCTTCCATTATGACCTAGGTCAGTCATTCACACATTCATCCTCTCAATAAATATCAAATCTCCTTGATTCTAAAATGTGATTTTTTATAGTATAGGATGTCTCGTCATGTAGTCTTTAGTTCAAAGCAGCCTCAGAGGCCATAAACAAAGGCCCATACACCAAATCCCAGTGCCACTGCAGTTTATAAATAAAGAAGACTGAAATCTCCTCCTCCATCTGACCAGCTCCAGGCCCTCTGGCAAGCTCTTCATGGGGAAATGGGGACAGAGTGTTAAATAAACACACCGACCTGAAGTGCTTAGTGTGGTGCCTGGCACTCAGTGTGCAGGGGTGACCACGTTCTTCTTGTCTATAAAAGATACACGCAGGGCAATGGTCTACACTGGCTGGGTCATAGAATCCTGGGGAAAACAGGCTCCTATGTTTAGTTCAAGTGCATTGTACCACCCAGATACACAGGCAAGGGAAGTCGAGAGAGTACAGTGTAAAGGAGTCCAACTTACAGGGTGCCCAAAGGCACTGTCCACTCAACCCAACCAGCCTGTCAGTCAAGGAGGGCTTCCTGGAGGTGATAGTTAATTTTAACCTTCAACTTGGCATAACCTAGAATCACCTGGGAATGAGGGACTGTCTAGATTAGGTTGGTCCGTGGCTGTGTCTGTGGGTGATTCTCTTGATTACATTCGCTGATGTGGGAGGATTCGGTTACAGTTCCCTATGCGAGGGACTCTGGACGTAGAAAGATAGAGCAATCTGAATCAAGCACAAGACTCCGCACATCAGTTTACTGTGCTCTGTTCCTGACTGCGGGTGTGATGTGACTAGGGGCCTCAAGCTCCTGTCACCCCTTCATCCCCACGGTGATGGACTGTAACCTGGAATTATGAACCAAATAAACCTTTTCTCCCTTATGTGGCCTTTGTGAGCATGTTTTATCACGGCAACAAGAAAAGAAACTAAGACACTTGCAGCCGGGTCTAGCCTCAGGTCCGAGCACTGTCTGGAAAGGAGCCAGGCTGCCGGCTGTGCAGATGTAATGCCACACCGGTAGGACCCTGGCTGTCCCATCTTCCCACTCTGCATGGTGAATTCACTCTCCTTCTTTGCAAAATGTGGGTAATGAGTTGATGAAGGCAGCCACCAGAAAGACCCTGGGTGGTGAGGACGGCATTGCCTTCCTGAGGACTTCTGCAGCGGCTCTGACGTACAGGCTCCTGGGTTCTGACCCAGACGCTTTTGTCATGCTCTCCTTGCCTTATTCTGGGTAGAAAAAAGAAACAGACACATGTCTGCACTCAGGAGAGGAGGAAAGAGTCAGAAAGCAAGCTAAGAAGTCATGACCAGGGAGCTGAATAGATGCTTGCCACAGAGGGTGGCGTGGACACAGGGTAGCTTGGGAGTATACTGGGCAGGAAGTGCACAGAGCCTAGGCATGGGGCTACCACCCTCCCTTGGGCCTGTGGGCCAGAAGGGTGAGCCCAGATCCAGGCATCAGCTCCTGCATCCTCAGCTTATACAGACCAGAGCTCCAACCTTGACCCAGGAGCCATGTCCAGCCCACAGACAAAGGCCTTTATCCAGTCTGCAGATTGTTTACTTTTGACCATGTGATTTCACTGCGGGAATTTAAACTCAAGAGGTTGCTTGCAAAAACATCAATTTCTAGTTTTTGTCAGCACCTGAGAGCACTTGTTACTCATCTTGGTGACAGAACATCTGACAAAAGCGACTTGGCAAGGGAAGGCTTATTTTTGGCTCACGGTTTGAGGAGATACAGTCCATCATGGTGGGCAAGGCAAGGTGGCAGGGGCAGGCGGCAGCTGGTCACACCGCATCTGCAGTCAGGAAGCAGAAAGCGAACTCCACGCACACCTCACTTTCTCCCTCTTATCAGCGCAGGACTCCAGCCCTGAAACAGACATCCAGGCTGGGTCATTCCTCTTCGTTAAACTTCTCCAGAAACACCCTCATAGACACACCCAGAGGTGTCTTTCCATGGTGATTCTTAATCCAGTCAAATTAGTTGACAATGAAAATTAACCACCACAGTTAGAAAATCTGGTTACCCAGGATCCCTTTGCCTGCAGGCATGAGCAATCAATCCTCCACACTCTGCACTTTGTGCTTCACAAACCTGTCTGCCTCCTGTCCATTACGTACTTGCCCCCTACCCCCACCCCACGGCCTCTAAACCAGACTGGGCCTGAAAGCCCACACCCCATGCCTGCCCTTCCTTCTTTCTTCTGTAATCCATGAAGCATGGCTCACACATTGATCATTGGACGGGTTCTTATGCCCCACTTCTGGGTCCTGAGGAGCTTGGAGGTGAGGTACCTACAGGAGTCCTGGGTGGCTTGTTTATTGGTTTCTTCCCTTGGGCAGGTGGCACTAGGTCTTGGCCTCTTTTCTGCAAGTCCAGGGGCTGGAGGTGCACATAATGTAACCTGTCCTCTGGGATCACCCAGCACCCTGTCTTTCCCAAGCCTACCCAGGAACACCTAGTCTTTCTCCTGTTTTCTCCAGCAGCCAGTCCTACTGGACTCTGGCCCAGGCCCATAGAAGCCTAGGTGGCTCCTGCCCCCATGGGGTTTGGCCTCTATGGGAGCATAAACCATGTGGTTTAAATCAAGGGAGGGGCTCAGAGTCAAACCTCGTTCAGATGCCTGGGAGGGAATCACAGCCACCATCCCTGAAATTCTACCAGAGAAAGCCACTGGAAGGCAGGAGCAAAGCCTTGACCTTTGTTTTGTGGTTTTATTTAAGTGGCAGGGGAAGCTGTCCTGGGAGCAGGGGAGCTGGTTCTCCTCTTCCACCTTGTGGGACTTGAGGAACCAGCTCAGGCTTGGTGGCAAGCACTTCTACCCTCTGAGCCATTTTGCTGCCCCCTGAACAACTTCTTATAGCACTGGAGACAACAGGAAAAATGACCCTCAGTCAACAGCCACCTGGGTGCCCAAGAGCCATGTGCAAAGCCCGTGCCGAGTCCTCTCGGAACCCAGCATGCATTTGATCAAAGCACGGCCTGCTGTCTTCTTGGGGAGCATGAGCGTTGACATCATCCCCATGCTACATGGGAATTAACTGAGGCCAAGATGGTATGGCCTCTCAGATGTCAGAGCTAGCTGCAGGAAATAAAACACTCCTGGCCTGTGATTTTTGATGGCACTAGACATTATCATCCAGACCCCCAAGAGACCAGCCCAGAAGCTGTGGGACAGGGCTTCAGGGGGGCTCAGGAGTCTTTATGAAGACTCTTCTCAGCCTACGGATGCTGGTGGAAGAGACCAGACTGCTAGAGAATTGGTGTGACAATTAGCACCTGCCCATGGGTCCCAGGAGCCATTTACAAATATCAGCATTCATGAGACTCCTTGGATGGCCTTGGAGAATTGATGGAGGCGGAGACAGGGCAGCAGGGCAAGGTGGGAGAGGAAACTCCGTTAAATAAGCTGAGGGAAGCAGCTGCCTCATTGGACAGGAGCAGGATGGGGAATGCAACACAAGATCAGAGGACAGACCCTCTGAGGCATCACAGGAGGCATTAACTAGTCCAGGGCTGGCCTGCGCACCCCACACACCTGGAATTTTTGTGGCGCACACGTCGAGTGCCAATCATGTACTGGGCACTGGGGCTGGAGATAAGTAGACAGGTCTCTACCCTGAGCAGGCTCCGGTGGAGGGAGGGGGAAGGTCACTGTTCTGAGCTCAGGCACCTCCGTATGCGAATAAACATGGTGATCCCAAACGCTAGTTACCCAAGCCCTGCAGGAAGACACATATTGGGATGTACGCCTCAAACAGCCGAAGCTCACTAAAGAATCACACACAGAGCCCCCAGGCTGGGGAGATGGCCGTGAGCAGAGTACTTGCCACTCAGGCATGAGTTGCGGAAGATCCACTTCATCAGCTGTCAATGGGTCCTCGGCTAAGACTGGGGTTTCTTGCCTGTTTCCCCACTTCTGGGCTGGGTTCGTGTCTGGTTTGAGTTTGTGTGGGTCTTGTGCATGCCGTCACTATTGCTGTAACTTCATATGAGCAAGTTCCCAGACACATGGAAACCCTGTTTCCTTGTGGTCATCCATTACCCTGGCACAGTCGCTCTGCCACCCCACAATGGTCCCTGAGCCCTGGGTGCCAAAAGTTAATATAGGAGCCCTATTCTAGACAGATAATGGGAGAGATGTCAAGAGAAATGGATAGACTTTAAATAAGTTAGAAAATGTGGATAGTGGGAGAAATAGCAAGAGCAATGATAGAACAAAGGAATTTTAAATAAACCAGTTAGAAAAAGTAAAGTCAGTAAAGAGAAGGTGGTAGTCAGGGAGGAGTCGAAGATAGTGATAATTGATATTGACAATGGAATGATTTCATGAGCTATCTTAGGAGTGACTCAAACAGGCTTGGATATACTGGGTGAGGAAGAAGCAGAGAATGAACACGCTCTTTAGGTCCCTGATTGGAGCCTTCACTCCCAAGCACTGTGCCTAAAGGCAATATCCTTCTGGTTTCATGTAGAAGCAGCCTGATCTCCTAAAAGCAGGTCCAAGCAGGGACAGAAGAGCAGCCCCAGCCTGTCCCTGAGGGGCTACCTTGGATCAGAAGAGGCCAGAACGCATGGTATCTCCCAGACATGTCTCTTCAGGACCATGACACGGCATAAAATGTTAGATGTGAAATGTGGTGCAGACAGAATAGAGCTAACATACAACAGGGGACCTAGATGGACATCTGCATACATGACTGGAGGGGAAACACAAAGCAGCTCACACAGGCCCTGACAGCTCACCATGTGTTCATCACTCTGTGATCACAGCACTTTGAGGGAGCTGCAGGTCACTGCATTTTTTTCCACCCAGCACCATGAGAGAAAATTCACCTCATATTCCTAACAGGAAAAAGACAAAACATGGAAACTCAAAGCATGCTTTCTATTGAATGCCTGCTGCCTTCACACCAGTATAAAGTCAGCCATACACAGTACACACTAAGTCACTGTTGTAGCCCAAAATAGCCGCGTAGAAGAGGGAATCAAAATACAGAGCTGTTCCAACAAAGCTGTATTTGGAGGGTGGGTACAAGGCTGTGCTACCGGGGAGAAAGGAAGAGACCACTTTTCTAATCCTTCTTTGTTGGTGCTGGTGCTGGTGGTGGGGAGGGGTTTTTGCTGCTGTGGTTTTACTGTGGTTTTACATCCCACTATGTCCACTTGGTGCTTCCAGCATGTGCGTGGGTGTGGGGCTACCCACCAGAGCGGGGGAAGCTCAGCGGAGCCAGAGGCTCAAAAAAGAAAGTCCCTCCTCCCTCGGTAATTACCTACTGCCAACAGGTCTTCAGTAAAGGCTGGATGCTGGAGCTCCTCTACCTCAACTCAGCTGGCATTATGACTGCCTTGATCTCATCTCCTCCTCACCCCAATGGTTGCTGTTACTTTTCTGAGTCCTGGCTGACAAGAACAGGAACAGATCTCAGTTTACCAGGTCCTATTTTGGTTTGTGTCAATTACCCTAGCATAATATTGTGTACCCCTCACTCTCAGACATGTCCCATTGTGATAATAATTTATGTATTTAAAATATCACCTATATATCACCTTTCTAGTGAGACCTGTCACCTCCCAGAACCTTCTCAGTGTGGGCTCCTGACATCACTATCTTTCAGGACACCCTGCTCTTTTCCTCATGGAGCTTTGTTGAAATTACAGTTTGTTTATGAGCAAAGAGCCTGCTCTGTTTTCTATATACCCTAGGACATGCACAGTGCTTGAGACATGACATTTATTGGGTACCAATAAATGCTTGTTTGGAAAATCGATGGACAGACAGGTAGATGCATAGATGGATAGATGGGTGGTGAGATGATGAAATGGAAAAAAGGAGGAATTAAAGGAAGGCAGAAGAGAAAAAGTGGGTGGATGGAGGATAAATGAATGGATTAATGGAAGAAAGATGGAAGGAAGGAAAGAAATGCGGATGAGTGGGTGGGAGCATCTATGCTTGGAAGAAACGACAGGTGATGGGAAAAGTGGCCAGAGGGTGGATAGATTTTAAAGAAACAAGTGAGCAAACGCTTAGTCATTCAAGTAGAAGAAGATGGTGGCCTGGGAGGAGTCGAAAATATTGATAATTGAACAGTTTCTTGAGCTATTTAAGAGGAGACTCAGACAGGTTTGAAACTCCTGGGTGAGAAAGAAACACAAGCTTACACACACTGTTTAGGTCCCTGATGGGAGCCTTCGCTGCCAGGCACCTTGGCTAAGAGGCAAAGTCCTTGCTTCCTGTAGAAGCAGCCTGATCTCCTAAACACATGTCTAAGCAGGTCCCAGAAGGGCTCACTTGGATTGGAAGAGGCCAGAACTCCTAGCATCTCCCAGACGTGACCCTTGCATGGCATCAGTATCTTTGGTGATTTGTAGAATTACTTAAAATCCTCAAAATGTGGAAGGCCAAGACCATGACACATCATAAAGTGTTAGATGGGAAATGTGGTGCAGACAGAATGGAGCTATCATAGGACAGGGGACCTAGACGGTCACCGTGTACGTGATTGGATGCGAAAACACAAAGCAGGTTACACCAACCTTGGCAGCACAGGACTTGTCAGGTCTTCTTATGATCACATGGCTTTGAGGGAGCTGCAGGTCATTGCACTTTTTCCACTCAGCATCATGAGAGAAAATTCAACTCATGTTGCTAACTAGGAAAAAGACAAACATTCAAAATTTAAAACATGATTTGACTTTGATCAGCTTTGTGTTTCACCATTGACTGCTGCCCATTGTAAGAAGAAGTGTCTCTAAGATTGGCAGCAGTCCATGTCTACGAGTATAAATATGAACACTCACAGGCAAATTTAACAGCATGACCACATCTGGTACATAGGCCACAGGCCCTACAGTAGGGCCTATGACCTCTCCAACCAATGGAATTTGGCAAGGGTGACAATACTGAGCATGAAATTCTCCCCTGTAGAGCAGGCCTCAATTCCTGTCAGAAGTGGTTAGTTAGCCCCCATAACCTTCATGTCACTAGCTGAAAAGTGGCAGCCCTTACCTAGTGGGTCAGTACTGCAGTATGCACGGCCAGTGCTGGGGAAGACCATAGATGTATTTTCTCCCTTGGAAGCCTGCATGACACCTTCTGACACTATGAAAGCCAGCCAGCAGGGAGGCAGTTTCCTGGTCCATGTGAAACTGGTTTTTCTCTATATAGGCAGTCGCTTAAGGATGTAGTCTCCAGAAATAATGTCTTAACACGTACTTGTGGTGGCTAACCAAGGGCAAGGGTAATAGCCCATGTTATTTTGGAGAACTCTGCCATCTCCCTGACCAATTACTTGTAGGGAGAGACCCCATTCCTTATTAATTTAGTAACCACGTCCTCTGAGAATGGCACTGTCCACCCAGCAGGGTATTCCATTTGAATGCTGTTTTTAAAGTTGCATCTTGAAATTAGCTTACTAAGTAGTGGGTTTCCATCAGGTTTTTCAATACATTCATAGTTTTGGTTCACAAACCCACAACCCCTCTTTCCCTTATACCCTCTGCCCCCACCCCTCCTCAATCCTTTAACTCCCAGTACCCCCTTTTATTTCATGTACGTTCTTCAACCCGTCCAGACATTCTTACTAAAGCAGGATTATGAGATAGCAGATTTTGTTTGCATTAGGCCTTCCTTTAAACTCAGATTTCCCCTATCCTCCCATGTCCCTTCTAGCTTAAACCTCTCTGTCTCTGCAGTGTCCAACCTCTCTACTTTCATCTTACCTGTAACCTACTACCCTCCCTCCCTGAACCTGCTGCCTCCCCACACACAGTCGTTTTCTAGGTCCCTTCTAGCTTACCTTTGCAAATGCTCCAAGTTCAATACACCAGAGCGGAAGCTAGGTCCACATATGACAGAGAATACAGGGCTTTTGTCTTCCTGGGCCCATACACCTCACTCACTTGATCTTGTTTGGTGATACAGGCTCTTGTTGACAGCCCAGGATGATCTGGAACTCCTGGGTCTTCTGCCTCCACTTCCCCAAGTTCTGGGATTAAAGACATAGGCAACAACAGCTGTCTCTGAAAAGGTATCAAGTACAAATTCCAGCACGTTCGATTCATGGGTGTTTAGAGAAACCATGACTGAGAAAAGGAAAGGGAAGAAGCTCCTTACAGGATCTTTCTCCCTACAGGACTCTGTCCAGAACAGGGTTCACCCAAGAAGTGTATTGCCTTCTTTCTGGTCAAAGTTAAGAATAGGAAAGACTGATTAAGCTCTGCCGACCAAATTAACCAACTGATGGGAACCAAATCGGGAAGGGGGCCATTCTCAAATACAGTGTGCCCAGGCCACATCTTACAAAAGGTCGTTCTCTCCTGACCTCCTCACCTGTCTCCCCAGCATCATCTTTTGTAGCTAGGTCTTTCTCTACTTTGGTTTGTCGTCAGTAAATTCTTCCATCACCAGCCACCAGTCCTCTGTCGTAGCAGCTTCCAAGTGTTCTAGTGTTTTCTGTGGAAAGGTGTGTCAGGACTCTCTCCCTACCAGCTCTCTGTGGAACGCTGAGGTGGGCTTTCTGACTGAATGGTCATCTCTCCAATCTGTGGTGTCCATGGACAGATCTTCTTTTCACACTCTTTTGGCATCTTTTCCACTCTCTGTGGTAAACGGATGTTTGGAGGTGGGCTGTCTCCCAGAGCTACTTCTGGCCACCATCTTGAAATTGCTGGTCTACTGAGAAAGCAGTGATCAATTTGACTTTCATTAGAAAGAACAGTAAGTGCTGCGGGGGGGGGGGGGGGCCCCCCCCCCCGGCGTCAGCATGCCGTCACCGCTGCCCTGCTGTGTGTACACACCTTATTGGGGACTGAACGCAGGGACTCAAGCATGCAACGTGTGTGTTCTGCTACTGAGCTACATCTCCAAGGCCTCGTTTACTTTTTATCCTTGTTTAATTTATTTTTGAAAGAGGGTGTCTTATGTCTCAGGATGACTTTAGACTCACTAAAGCCAAGCTTGACCTTGAGGACTTCTGACACCCTGCCTCCACCTCCCAAGTTCTAGGATTGCCAGCATGGGCTACCACACCTGTTTTTTATGCGGTGATAGGGAATGAACACAGGACCCTGCACGTGCTAGGCATATGCCCTACCGACCGAGCTTCAGCCAAAGTTCCTTTTTATATTGAAAGGCGGTTAACCGCAACGGTCCTGACTTGCCATCCTTGTGCCTCAGCCTACCAAGAAGCCAGGTGACTCATCTTCAAACAAGTTTTATTATTATTTTCAATTTCTAGCTCGTCTGTACATGTACTTGATGTGGGGTACTGGGCATGTTTGCAATGGCATGCATGTGGAGGTTGATGGACAACACCGTGGAGTCAGTTCTCTCCCTCCACCTTTATGTGAGATCCAGACGTCAAACTCAGGTCTCCAGGCTTGTGGCACAAGCACCTTCACTCACTGAACCATCTCACTGACCCTCAAACACATTTCTCAAAGGTGCATATTGCATCTGAGCAGCACTACTGAAGCATGCTAGGAATGTTCAGGAAAGAGGGGCTGGGAGGTGATGAGGCCACTCCATGACTAAACTTTAGGTGTCTGGCCTCATTCCATCAGGCTGGTGGCTTCCAAGATCATCTCAGGGAAGGTAGTAGGAGGGAATGGAGGTGGGGTGATGGTGAGGGCTCCGAAAATGGACATTTGTTTTTATTCTGAACTACTGGCACATTTGTAGAAGAATTGCAGCTGTATAATGTTATGGTGTCATTTAAGTGGTATGTCTACTTTGGAATGGTTATAACAACCTCTGGCCTCCATGTATACATGAACACACAGGCATAGACATACACACACACACACAAGCCCAGATTCACCACACGAGGAAATACAGTCTGTCACTACTCTTAACATCCCTCGTTCCCCTCAGACTCTTATAAAAAATGATATTGTGTTTTTATTTTATGTGTATGAGTGTTTTCATTGTATGTATGTAAATACATCACATGACAGAAGAGGGCTTCAGATCCCCTGTCACTGGAGTTACAGATAGTTGTGAGCTGCCATGTGCATACTGGGAATCGAACCCACATCATCTGTAAGAGTAGTACTGAGCAGACTAGCTTCTCCCCTCGCACTCTTGATCATTTACTCCCCATTTGAAAACTCTCTCCTGCAAAGCAGCACAGAATTTTTACCGTTTCTTTTTCTCCTCTCCTCCTCAACCCATCGCTCACTGTTTGTCTCCTGAGTCCTGACATGTAGGAACATTATCATGCTCAGTTTACCAGGGCCAGTCCTGGTTTGTGTCACTTACCCTACATAATTGGGGGGGGGGTAAAATGGGTCTCACTATGTAGCCCCAATTGGCCTATAATTCACTATGTAGACAATTTGAGGTTGGCCTTTGACTCACAGAGATCTGTCTGTCTCTGCGTCCTCAATGCTAGTGGGCAAATGCCTCCATGTTCAGTTCCTAGAATAATTTTTAATAGCACTTCCTAACCCTCGGGCCTGTTCAGGTTTGAGAACAAGTTATGTGTGTCAATCTCTACCCATACGTTACCTCCAAGTGAGCCTTGTCACCTTCCATCTCAGGTTGGACTCCTGGCATCGTTGTCTCCCAGGACACCCTTCTCCTTTCCCTCATGGGACTTCCTTGAAATTGCTGTTTGTGTATGAGCAGAGAGTCTTCTCCTTTCTCCATACCCTAGGACATGCACAGAGTTTGGGACATGTTACCTATAAGTGCTTGTTTGGTAAGTGGATGAGTGGATGGATGGATGGACGGGTGGACATATGATGGCATGGAGGGGTGAATAGATGAATGGAGACATAGATCTATGGACGATGAGATGGTGAGATGGATAAGAGAATGAATGGAAGGAAGACAAGAAGGCTAGATGGGTGGATTGATGGACAATGAGTGCATGGATGGAAGGAGGGAAAGACTGATGGAAACCAAATGCAGGATGGATAGATAGTGGGTGGATGGATTGGTGGATGGGTGGATGACGAGATGGATAATGGATGGATGGATTGATGGGTGGATGGATGGACAATTAGTGCATGGATGGAGGTAAGATAGATAGACAGAGGAAAGTTTGAAGGAAATATGAATGTGGAGTGGATGTTGGATGAATGTGTGAATGGATGGATGGATAAGTGGATGGATGGGTTGGGCATGGAACAGATGGACAGTGGGAGAAATTGCAGGAGGGGTAAAGGAAAGGGTGGATTTTAAAGAAACCAGTTAGGAAACTGTTAGTAATTCAAGAAAGAGAAGGTGGTGGCCTCAGAGGAGGTGAAGATATTGATAGTGGAATAATTTCATGAACTACCTTAGGGGTGATTCAAACAGGCTTGGATGAACTGGATGAGAAAGAAACAGAAGCCTGCAGGTCCCTGATTGGACCTATCAAGCACTGTGCCTAAAGGCAATATCCTTCTGGTTTCATGTAGAAGCAGCCTGATCTCCTAAAAGCAGGTCCAAGCAGGGACAGAAGAGCAGCCCCAGCCTGTCCCTGAGGGGCTACCTTGGATCAGAAGAGGCCAGAACGCATGGTATCTCCCAGACATGTCCCTTCCATGGCGCCAGTACCTTTGTTGGTTAGTAGAATTGCTTAAAATCCTCAAAACATGGAAGGTCAGGACCGTGACACGGCATAAAATGTTAGATGTGAAATGTGGTGCAGACAGAATAGAGCTAACATACAACAGGGGACCTAGATGGACATCTGCATACATGACTGGAGGGGAAACACAAAGCAGCTCACACAGGCCCTGACAGCTCACCATGTGTTCATCACTCTGTGATCACAGCACTTTGAGGGAGCTGCAGGTCACTGCATTTTTTTCCACCCAGCACCATGAGAGAAAATTCACCTCATATTCCTAACAGGAAAAAGACAAAACATGGAAACTCAAAGCATGCTTTCTATTGAATGCCTGCTGCCTTCACACCAGTATAAAGTCAGCCATACACAGTACACACTAAGTCACTGTTGTAGCCCAAAATAGCCGCGTAGAAGAGGGAATCAAAATACAGAGCTGTTCCAACAAAGCTGTATTTGGAGGGTGGGTACAAGGCTGTGCTACCGGGGAGAAAGGAAGAGACCACTTTTCTAATCCTTCTTTGTTGGTGCTGGTGCTGGTGGTGGGGAGGGGTTTTTGCTGCTGTGGTTTTACTGTGGTTTTACATCCCACTATGTCCACTTGGTGCTTCCAGCATGTGCGTGGGTGTGGGGCTACCCACCAGAGCGGGGGAAGCTCAGCGGAGCCAGAGGCTCAAAAAAGAAAGTCCCTCCTCCCTCGGTAATTACCTACTGCCAACAGGTCTTCAGTAAAGGCTGGATGCTGGAGCTCGTCTACCTCAACTCAGCTGGCATTATGACTGCCTTGATCTACCCAGGTGACCATGGCTGCTATGAGTTCATGATGGCAACGATCAGGTCAAGTCTAGAAGTCTCTCCTCCCCACTGATGTGCTTCCGTTCTTCCACAGCTTCCTCTTCAGTGCTCCCGAGTCTTGACTGTGGTGTGGCTGATGCAGATGTCCCATTTACCCTGAACCTCTCAGAACATTACCAGTTACACATCTCTCCATTAACTGCTGCCCAGTGCTAAAAGAACCCTCTGTGATCAAGTTTCAGAGCAACCCAGGTCTACTGGTATAAATATATTTAAAAGGCAATTTGACAGTATGTCCACTTAGCAAACTTACAGTAGTAGGTTATACACTAGTCTACAACTTCTCCAGTCAAGGGAATGCAAACAGGATTCAGTGTCAGGCATAAAATTCCTTCCTATGGACCAAGCCTCAAATCCAATGAGAAAGTGGTTTATTACCACATTAATGGTCCTGTCACTATTGATGCAGAAGGCTTATGTTAAGAATGCGTGGTCCAGTGCCCGGAAGAACACTGATGCTTTTTTTCCCCTACCAGCCTGTGTAACGCCTCATGGTACTATGAAAGTCAGCCGGCAGGAAGGAACTTTCTTTGGTCTGTTTGAGATTGATTCCTCTCCATGACCCGCCAACATGTGTGCTATCTTCAGCAATAGGGTCTTAACATGTTCCTATGTCGGCTCACCAAAATCCCTGTCATCTCCCTCACCAATAACTGCTTGGCAGCTGTCCCGTGCCTTGTGCTGGGCCCATATCTTCTGGGCATGACATTGCCCACCCACACAGGGTAATTCCATTCAAACTGGTTTTTGTAAGGTATATTTTTGAAGTTACTCACAAAGAAGTGTGTTTGGTTAAGGACTTTTATCCATCTTTAGTTGGAGTTAAGCTACCTACTACCCCGTTCCCCTCCTCCCATCCCATCTCCTTCCTTCCCAGTGTTCCTCCCTCTTCTTTACCCCACATGTGTTCTGATAGCTCCTCAGTCTTCCTTTCAGTTGTATTGTGAATGGCTTGCACATGGCTTGAATACCTCCTTCTTTTAGGTTAGTCTACCCCCTAACTTCCCCTATGCCCCAAAGCCCCTCTGCAACTAAGCCTTTCTGTCTCACCAATATCATCATCATCATCATCATCATCATCATCATCGTTATTATTATTATTATTATTATTAGTTGAGGCCTGAGTTGCCTCACTGGGTTGTTTTTGCTTGTTTGTTTGTTTTTGTTTTGTGATACAGGATATCGTTACACAGCCAGGCTGGTCTGAACTGCTGATTCCTTTGCCTCACTTTCTGGGGTTACAGACACAGATAACACCTGGCTTTGAAAATTTATCAAGTATCAAATTTGAATACTTTTTAAAAGATTTTTGTTGAGTTGTTGTGCATTTTATGCAATATCTTAATCAAATTTAGACCCTGCTCCCTGATCCATATCCCCCCATAGGCCCCTCAATGGATTTCATGCATGCTGTCATATATGTTAAGTCTATCCAGTCAAGCTTTTGTACCCAGACATCCCTCAGTGCAAGTTCATCCACGGAGTCTAGTCAGCCTATCTAGAGTCTCTCCCTTAAAGACTTACTCTTCCCCACCCAGCAGTAATCAGTTGCCAATGGTCCTCAACCCTCACCAACGAAGCTTCCTCATACAATACACAGAAGGCCACAGCGAACTTTTAGAGAACAAGAGACTGCAGGATGTGTGTTCCTGGGTAGGACTCCTACATTAAACCTCACCCACCATTGCAGAACAGGGGACAGAAAGATTATAAGAGCAGGGCTGGTGCGTGAACATAAGGAAACAGAGGCTTTCAGGCCACTGGGAATTTGCTCATGTGAACTTGAAAAAATGGTGGCAGCATGCACAAGACCCAGCAAGTCCCTCACAGAAGCCAATCTAGGACGAGTCCAGGAAGTGTCCCCAGCACCACTACAGAAGAAAACATTGCTCTTTTCCCATCTATCATTAAGTTTACAAAATACTGACCACAATGTGGTTTTCTGTTTTCCTGTGTTTGTTTTTAAGGTGCACATTTCCTCTGAGCACCAACATTGAAATGTGCTAGGAAAAGCCAGTGGCTTCCAAAGTCATCAAAAGATAGACAGGAGGAAGGAATAATGGTAGGGAGGGTGCCAGGAAAGGAACAGAAAATGGATTCCTTTTATTCTGAATTGTTGGGACAGTTATAACAGAATTGCTACTGTATAATGTTGTGGTGTCATTTAACTGACAGGTCTAATTTGGGATATTTATAACATCAGGAAGACATCTACTGTTAACCTCTGGCCTCTAAATATACATCCACACACTAATATACTTACACACAGACACACACA
Organism: Nannospalax galili; assembly: GCF_000622305.1. Taxonomy (NCBI): domain Eukaryota; kingdom Metazoa; phylum Chordata; class Mammalia; order Rodentia; family Spalacidae; genus Nannospalax; species Nannospalax galili. The sequence continues at coordinate 2,088,628 of NW_008330120.1, forward strand.
CACACACACACACACACACACACACACACACAGAAGCCTACTTTACCACAAAAGGAAGCACAGTCTCCGTCTCTCAATACTCTTCCATCCCTCATTCCCCTCAGAGTCTTGGTCATTTACTGTCCATCTGCAAACTGCCTCCCGCCAACACCCACAGACTTTCTCTTTTCTCTCTTTTTTCTTTCATCTTTCTTCTCCTCACCTCAACTCTCTTTGGTCCCTTCCTGAGACCTGGCTTACAGGAACATGAACACATCTCATCTTTACCTAGGCCTGTCTTGGTTTGTATCAATTACCCTATCATAATTTTGAATACCCCACACCTCACTATCAGACCTGGCCCAGTTTGATAATAATTTATGTATGCAATATCTCTACCCATACATCACCTCTTCAGAGAGACCCATCACCTCCCAAAACCTTCTCAATGTGAACTCCTGACATGATTGTCTTTTAGGACACCTTGCTCATTTTTCCTCACAGGCTTCCTTGAAATTGCTGCTTGTTTATGAGTAGAGAGTCTGCTCCATTCTTTATATACCCTAGGACATGCACAGTGCTTGGGACATGGTGAACAATAAGTGCTTGCTTGGTAAATGCTTGTTTGGGAAGATGGATGGATGGATAAATGATGAGACAGATGAATGAATGAATGAATGAATGAATGGATGGATGGATGGATGGATGGATGGCGAGGTGGCCAAATTAGTAAAGGAAGGAAAGTGAGAAGGATGGAGAAAGGATAAATTAATGGATGAATGGAAGAAAAGAGATGTTGGATGGATATTGATATGGATAAAGGGATGGATGGGATGATGGGTGAATGTTGAGGTGGATAAAGGGATACATGGGTGGATGGATGTTGAGATGGATAAAGGGATGGATGGATGGATGGATGGTAGAATAGATGAATAATGGGAGAAATGGAAGGAGGGAGAGAGGAATGAATCTCAAAAAAGTTTATCGAATTTTTGTTCATTTCATACATCTTGATTATATTTGGACCCCCTCCCTTATCTGGGTCCCCCATGGACCCCTTGCTGAATTTAATACATCTGTCACATATGTTAAGGCCTGTCTACAAGATTGGTGTCCCCAGATGTCCATCAGTATGTTCATCCACTGGAGCCTGGTCAACCTGTCTAGTGTCACTTCCTTAAAGAAGACCAGCTCTCCCTCACCCAGCAGTGATCAGCTGCCAATAGTTCCTCAGCTGAGGTTGGAGCTTCTTACCATTTCCCCACTCCTGTGCTGGTTCGAGTTTCCCTGGGTCTTGTGCATGCCATCACCATCGCTGTGGTTTCATATGAGCAAGTTCCCAGTTGCCTGGAAAACTTTTCTTGTGGTCTTTCTCCACCCCAACTTAGTCTTTCCACCCCCTCTTCCACAACGGTTCCTGAGCCCCGAGTGCCAGAGATTTAATACAAATGTCCTGTTCAGGAACACACACTCTTCTTGTTACAGCTTTCCCAGTCAATCACCATCTGTTACGTGGTGAAGCTTTGCTAATGAGAGTTGAGAGATGCATTAATAGTATGTCTGCCCCTTGTTCCGCTGTGCTCCCTGAGCCTTAGTGTAGAGACTGCATTGCAGATGTGTCACTTAGTTCTGGGCATCTCACAGACACTTATTATCTGCATTTGACCCATTGTAGAAGTCTGTAGTTAGTTTCAAACAGACATGTGCATCGATGGAATGGATGGATTTAAAAAAAAAATCTAGTTAGGAGACTGTCATTCAAGTAAAAGAAGGTGGTGGCCTGGGAGCACTTGAAATTAGTGATAACTGAATGACATAATTTATGAGTCATTTGACAGGTGATTCCAACACATTTATATGTCCTGGGTAGAGAAACTTGAACTTGCACCCACTGTGTAGGTCCCTGGCCTGAGCCTCCACTCCCCAAATGCCTTGCCTAAGAGGCAATACACTTAGTGTTTCTTTTAGCTGTGGCATTTTATCATAAATACCAGTCCAAGCAGGAGCAGAAGACTATCCCCAGCTGACTGCAGGAGCACTACCTTGAATCATAAAAGGCCAGAACTCATGGTGTGTCTCAGTTGTGTCTCTACCACAGTGCCAGTGCTTTTAGTGGTTGGTAGAATTGCTTAAAATCCTCAGATTGTGGATGACCAGGCCTATGACACATCATAAAATTTTAAACAGAAACTCTGGGGAAGACAAAATGGAGCTAAGGTCCAATCAGGAGACCTAGATGGACATTTGCAAACATGACTGAATGGGAAAACACAAGGTAGGACACATAAACCCTGGCGGCTCAGGACTTGATATTCTCATGATCACATGGTGTTGAGGGAGCTGCAGGCCATTGCATTTCCCACACCCCCAGCATCATGGGAGGAAATTAATTTCATATTGCTAAGTAGGAAAAAGACAGAAATTTGAAATTTAAAGCATTACTTCTGTTGAATGCTAGCTGCTTTCACTTGATCATAAAGTCAGTCACATAAAGAACACACTAAGTCTCTATTGTAAAATAGCCATAGGGGGCAGCAAATGAGTGTGGCTGTTTCAATAAAACTTTATTTATAAAGAAGTTACATGGCAACTGCTACTCCAAGAGAGAACAAGGCTTCACTTTTATTTTTTATGTATTTTACTTTTAAAAAATTTTATTGAATTTTTGTGCATTTCATATAACACATATTAATCAAATTTAGACCCCCTCCACCACTGCACTCCCCCCTATAACTGCTCCACTGGATTCCATGTGTTCTGTCATATATGTTAAGTCTTATCCGGTCAAGCATTTGTACACAGACATCCCTCCGTGCAAGTTCATCCACTGGCGTCTACTCAGCCTATCTGGAGTACTCCGTTAAAGAAGATCTACTCTCCCTCACCCAGCAGTAATAAGTTACCAATAGTTCTTTGGCTAGGGGTGGGGCCTGCTGTCCATTTCCCTCGTTCAGTGCCGGGGTTTTGTCTATTGACTGGCAGGAGTCTTGTACATGCTGTCACCATGGGTGCAAGTTTATATGAGCAAATTCTCAATGGCCTGAAAGCCTCTATTTCTTTAAGTCATGCACCAACCCTGGTTCTTACAATCTTTCTGCCCCTTCTTCTACAATGGTCCCTGAGCCATGGGTGGGTGAGGTTTAATACAGGAGTCCTATCCAGGGACACGTACTCAACAGTCTCATATTATCAAAAACTTAGCCAGTTGTGGCTTTCTGTGCATGTCACACTGTTGCATGAGGTAGCTTTGCTGATGACAAATGAGAGACATATGAGTGTTCTTTCTAGCCCTTATTCTGCTGTTTCATGAGCGCTAGGGTAGAGGTTCCACTGTAGATGTGCCACTCAGGGCTGGGCATCTCTCAGGCATATATTTTCTGTGTGTGAGCAGTTGTGGAACTCCGTAGTAGCCTCCATCTGTTGCAAAAAGAAGCTTCTTTGATGAATAGTGTATGGAATACTTGTCTGTAAATATAAGGATCCATATTTAGCATACAGTAAAAAATTTTGTCTAGAGATACAACAGAGATAGGGTTTTCTCTAGGATCTATGACCTCTCCAGCCATGTGTATTTGGTTATATTTACAGTGCCACCCATGAGTTCTCTCTCATTAGGTGGGTTTTAAGTTCAATTAGATACCTGTTGATTACCCCCTAAAGTGACACTGCTGCACCAATTGAGATAGCTCGCTGTGCCGGCCATTGTGACTATTGGGCTTTGGAGCTAGGTTGGACCATTGTTTGGTTTTCCTCCCTTAGTAACTTGCACAGTATCCTCTAGAACTATGAGAGATAGTCTTCAGGGAGGAGGCTTCCAGGTCAGTTCCAGATCCATTGCTCCAAGTCCTGTGTCAGAAGTATGTCCTGTCGTCAGCAATAGGGTCTTACCCTCAGGTTCTGGGATCCAATCAAGGGCTCTGGCAATAGCTTGGGTTATTTTGGGAGTCTCTTGGACAACCTTGACCAACAAGGGAGGTTTCTCCTGTCTGGCGCTGGGTTCCTTGTTATATAGTCTTCAGGTATACACATGCACTCATGTTCAGATGTTGTATGTGTGTATACACATGCACTCATGTTCAGATGGTGTGTGTGTGTTTTTCAGTGGGTTTTTGAGTTAATACATTTCCCTCTGACTTTTTAATGCCACCCAAGCTTTTCTATCTCTCCTCTCTCTCCCCATCTAACCTCCCTCCCTCCCCAGTTTAAGTGCCTCCATTTCCCCTTGATAACACCTGCTTCCTATCATCCCCCTCTCTTGAGTTCCTTCTTCCCATGGTTCCTTGTGTGCCCTTCCCTCCTCCCTTCTCAGTTGAATGCCCCAATTTTCTCCATTTCCCCGGTAACATCTGTTTCCTACTATCCCCCTCTCTCAAGCTCTTTCTTTCCCTTTACCTCCATGTTTCCTTCCCATTTTCCTGGATCCTGCTCTTACATCAGTGTACATACTCACAAATGATAGATCGGTGCTAAGACCATCAAATGCGAGGGAATATAGGTCATTTGCTTTTCTGAGTCTGTGTTACTTCACCTAGTATAACAGTTTCTAGTTCCATTCATTTACCTGTAAATTTCATAATTTCACCTTTCGTTACTGCGGAGTAGAATTCCATTGTGTAAACATGCCACATTTTCATTATCCACTCGTCAGCCAGGGGACATTTAGGTTGTTTCCAATTTTTAGCTACTGTGAAATGAACAGCAACAAACATGGACGTACAGGTCTCTCTATAGTTGCATGTGTCCTTTAGGTATATGCCAAGGAGTGGTATAAACTTCTCATATGGTAGGTTCATTTTTAGATTTTTAAGAGTTCTCCACATTGCTTTCCATATGGGTTACAGGAGTTTGTAATTCCACCAGCAGTGAATGAGTGGTCACCTTTCTCCACATCCTCACCTGTATTTAGTATCATTTGTTCTCTTGATCTTAGCCAGTCTAACTGGGGTAAGATGAAATCTTAAGGTGATTTTAATTTACATTTCCCTAATTACTAACGATGTTGAACGCTTTTAAAAATGTTTCTTAGCCATCTCCATTTCTTCCTTTGAGAACTGTCTGTTTAGATCTTTAGCCCATCTTTTAACTGGGTCATTGATTTTGTTTCATTGTTTTCTGAGTTCTTTGTGTGTTCTGGATGTTAATCATCTGTTGGATGTGTAGCAAGTGAAGACTTTCTCTCACTCAGTGGATTTCCTCCTCATTTCCTTGGTTGTTTCTTTTGCTTTACAGAAGCTTTTTAGTTCAATGAGGTCCCATTTGTTGATTGTTGACCTTAGTGCCTGAGCAACTGATGTTCAATTTAGAAAGCCCCTTCCTACACCTATATCTTGTAGGGTATTATGGTTTCTTTTAGCAGTTTCAGACATTCAGGTTTCATATTAAGGTCTTTGATCCATTTGGTGTTGACTTTTGTGCAAGATAAGTAAAGGGTGAAAGGTCAAATTTCATTCTTCTACAGGTGGAGAGCCAGTTTAGCCAGCACCATTTGCTGAAGATGCTGTGTTTCCTCCATTGTGTGACATTCTTGGCACCTTGGTGAAATACCTACCAGGTGGCTGAAATTGCATGCACTCATGTTTGGGATTTCTATTGTGTTTCATTGACCTACTTGTCTGTATTTGTGCCAGTACTATGCTGTTTTATAACTATATCTCTGTAATATAGTTTGATATCTGATATGATGATCTCCCCTACCCTCCACCCAGCATTGCTTTTTTTTTTGCCCAAGATTGCTTTGATTATCCAGGGCCTATTGTGATTCCATATGAATTTTAGGACAGTATTTTCTTGCTCCGTGAAGAATATTGTGGGGATTTTGTTTGGCATTGCATTGACTCTATATATTGCTTTTGGTAGGATCATGACTTTCACAATATTAGTTCTACCAATTTATGAGCATGGCTGGTCCTTCCATCTCCTGGTGTCTTCCAATATCTCTTTTTTAAAGATTTAAATTTTTCTCTTTTTTTCATTGTAGAGATTTTTAACATCTTTCATTAGGCTTATTCCTAGATATTTTTTCGAGGCTATTGTAAATAGAGGGGTTTCCATGAATGTTTTTTTATGTTTGCTTGTTATTGGTATATAGAGAGGCTATTGATTTTTGTAAGTTGGTTTTGTAACCAGCTACTTTGCTGAAAGTATTTATCATTTCTAGCTGTTTTCTGCTGGAATTTTTGGGATTTCTTAGGTATACTATTATATCATGTGTAAATAGTGATAATTTGACCTCTTCCTTTCCAATTAGTACTCTTTTAATTTCCTTCTCTTCTTATATTGCTCTAGCGAGAGTTTCAAGGACTTTATTGTAGAGGAGTAGAGATAGTGGACAGCCTTGTCTGGTTCCTGATTTCAATGGGAATGCTTCCAGTTTTTCTCCATTTAGAATGATGTTGGCTGTGGGTTTGCTGTATATAGTTTTAATTATGTTGAGGTATGTTCCCTCCAGTCCAATTCCCTCCAGGATTTCTAACATAAATGCATGTTGGATTTTGTCAAAGGACTTTTCTGCATCTATTGAGATGACCACCTTATTTTTGTCTTTAAGTCCTTTTATATGATTTATAACATTTAACTTACATATGCTGAACCATTCTCGCATCTCTGGGATAAAGCCAACTGGTCATGGTGGATGATCTTTCTGATGTGTGTCTGTATGCTGCTTTGAGTATCTTGTTCAGAATCTTTGCATCTATGTCCATTAAGGATATGGGTCTACAGTTTTCGTTATTGTTGTGTCTCTACCTCATTTTGGTACTAGAATGATGCTGACTTCATAGGAATTTGGGAGTTCTGCCTCTGTTTCTATCTTTTTGAATAATTTGAGAAATATTGGTTATAGATCTTCTTTGAATGTCTGGTAGAATTCTGCTGTGAATCTATCTGGCCTGGGCTTTTGTTAGTTGGGAGATTTTGTATTTCTGTTTTAATTTCCTTATTTGTTACATATCTGTTTAAGCTATTGATCTCTTCTTGGTTTAACTTTGGTGGTTTTCATGAATTTAGAAGTTCATGCATTTCTTTTAGATTTTCAAATTTAATAGAGTATAGGTTTTTAAAGTATTCCCTCATAATATTCTGGATTTTTTGGTGTCTGTTGTGATGTTTCCCCTTTCACTTCTGATTTTGTTCATTTGGATTTGCTCTTTCTTTCTTTTGGTTACCTGGGCTAAAGGTCTGTCTATCCTGTTTAACTTTTCAAGAACCAGCTCTTAGATTCATTGACTCTTTGAATCATTTTCTTTGTTTCTATTTCATTAATTTCTTCTCTCTGATTTTTATTAGTTCTTCTTATCTACTAGGTTCATGTTTGTTTTGTTCTTGCCTTTACAGAGCCTTGAGCTGCAATATTAAGTCATGTATTTGTGCTCTTTCTGATTTTTTAATGTAGGCACTTAGAGTTATAAGCAAGCTTCCCTCTTAGGACTGCTTTTAAGGTGTCCTGGAAGTTCTGCTGTATTGTGCTATCATTTTCATTTAGTTCTAGGAATACTTTTATTTCTTTCTTAATTTCTTCTTTGATCCATTTATCATTCAAAAATGTATGGTTTAATCTCCATGAGTTCATGTAGTTACTACAGCTTCTTTTGCTATTGATCATAAACTTTATTGCATTGTGGTTTGATAGAATGCATGGAATTGTTTCAATTTTGTGTTTGTTGAAGTTTGTTTTGTGTCCTTATATGTGGTCAGTTTTAGAGAAACTTGCATAGGCTGCTGGGTAGAATGTATATTTTTTGGTGCTTGGGTGGAATATTCTGTAGATATCTGTTACGTTCATTTGATGTAAGATGCCATTTAATTCGGATGTCTCTCTGTTTATTCTTTGTCCAGTTGACCTGTCTAATGGAGACAGTGGGATATTGAGGTCACCTCCTATTATTGAGTTGGAGTTAATCTGTGTTTTATAGTCCTATGGTACTGTTTTTATGAAATCGGGTGCACCAAATTTTGGTGCATATATGTTCATGATTGTAATATCTTCTTGGCCAATTGCTCCTTTGATTAGAATAAATTGACCCTCTTTACCTCTTCTTAGTTTTAACTTGAAGTCTATTTTGTCAGGTATTAGAATTGCAACACCTGCTTTCTTCTTAGTGCCATTTGCTTGGAGTATTTTTTCCATCCTCTCACCCTCAGGTAGTGCCTATCGTTAAGGTGAGGTGAGACAGCAGGAAGATGGAGCTCCTTTCTTAATCCACTCCACTAGCCTGTGTCTTTTGACTGGGGTGTTGAGGCCATTGATATTTATCATTATTATTGAAAGATACATACTGGTTACTATCATTTTAATTTGTTTGTGTTCTTGGTCCTATTTTATGTTTCTATAATTATGCCTTTCTTTGTTTTCTTTCTGTAACCTCTTGGGTATAGTCAGTCCCTCCTTGGTCCTTTGTTTTGTTTTGAGTGTTCTCTGTAGAGCTGCTTTGGTGGATATATATTCTTTCAGCCTATTTGTGTCAAAGAAAATTTTTCCATTCCCCTTTGACTATGATAGATAGTTTTTCTGGATAAAGTATTCTGGGTTGGAATCTATGGTCATTTAGAACTGGGAATGCTTTGGTCCAGGCTCTTGGGGCTTTCATAGTTTGCACTGAATTGTCAGGTGTAATTCCGATGAGTTTTATTTTATACATAACTTGTTGGTTTTCTCTGGAAGCTTTCAGTGTCCTCTCTATTCTGTACATTCAGTGTTCTTACTATGATGTGTCATGGGGAGTTTTCAGTCCTATTTAATTGGCGTTCTAAAATTGGCATTTTAGTCCTATCTAATGTGGTGTCCCACATCTCCTGTGTACTCCATTCCTGTGTGTTTTTAAATTTCTTATAGTCTTCACTTGAGCAGTCCAGTTTTTCGACACTGTCATCCAGTCTCGATACTCTGTTTTCCATTTTGTTCATTCTGCTTATGAGGTTTTCTCCTGTCATTTCAAATTGACTTGTTGAGTTTTTCAATTCCATCTTCTTTTTGACTTGGGTTTCCTTCTATATTTCTATCTCTTTTGTGAATTTACTTTTCAAGGCCTGACTTGTTTTTGCTAGTTCGTTCAGTCATCGATTTGTATTTTCTTAAGCTTCTGTCACACGTTTATGCCTGTCCTCTTTGAGTTCTTTGAATTGTTTGTGTGTTAAGTCCTTTGATCATGTTTATGATTGTTCTTTTAAATTCTGCATTGTGGGTTCCTCACCGTGATTTTCATTGTGGTACACTTCTGTAGAACTTCTGGGTTTTGTTGGGACATATTCTCTTGGTCTTTTATGTTATTTGTCTTTTTGCATTGTCATTTGGACATATGGATGTCTTTTGTTGGCTGTTTGTATGACAGGAAATTCTATTCCGCCTGTGTTTAAATTTGGTTCTGTTTATATTGTTGATATAACTTGAATGCTTTTTGCTTAGGTATGAAAAGTTAGTTGCTGTGTGTTTCAGGTTCTCTCAGGGTAGTAGACTTGTCTGTGTAGTAGGTAGGTTTGTGGTATGCAGATCAGGAAGGGGCTCATAGGCAGGACAAGAATGGGGACCACCTGAGGAGGGTATAACACATGACATTGGAGAATTGAGCTAGTCTGGGTGCACAGGATAAAGATGCCATGGTCAGGCCTGGACTAACAGGGTAATTGAGAGTTCTGGGGCGGAAGGAGCAGGAGCAAGAGCAGGCCTGGGCCCAAGGCTAGAAGGTCCAGGGGAGATCAAGGTGCAGTGGGTGGGATCTGACTTATCAGGGTAGTAGGCAGGTCTGTGGCAGGCAGATCAGGAAGTCAGGGGCAAAGTGAGGGTGGGGACAGCCTGTGGAGGGTCCAACAAACTATACTAGAGGGTTGTTAGCCTGGATTAGAGAGCAGGCCTGGGCACAGGGCTAGAAGGGGGAACGAGTACAGGGAGCGAATGGAGCTTCTTAGGCTACCAAGAATTTACTTTTATTTTTTCTCTCTCTGTGTTGTTGTTGGTGGTGCTAGTGATGATGGTAGTGACAGTTTTTGCTGCTGCTGTTATTGTTTTATAACCCCCTCGGTACACAAATGACACGTGTGGGACCATTACCTGGAGCATGAAATTCCCACCAGTGGTCACATCATCAAAAAGAATGATACTTCTACCCCCAGCAACTATCCACTGTCAATAGTTCCTCATTAAAGGATGGGACCTGGAGATCATCTACGTCATCTGTGGTGGAGTTTTGACTGCCTTGATCTTGTTCAGGTCCTATGCAGGTAACCACAGCTATTGTGGTTTATAGGTGTGATAGCCACATCATGTCCAGAAGTTAGCATTTTACCTCATCTCTCCTCATCTTCAGAATCTTCCATTCTTTTCCCCTTGTTCCCTGAGCCTTGGTTGTAGTAGGGGTATATATAGATGAAGAGAGAGAGAAGAGAGAGAGAGAGAGAGAGAGAGAGGAGAGAAAAGGAAGGAAGGAAGGAAGGAAGAAAGGAAGGAAGGAAGGAAGGAAAGAAGGAAGGTTGGTTGTCTGACCAAGGTTGAGAGCTACCCAGATCTATGGGTGTAAACATAATT
>NW_008330120.1:2099148-2101114 GCF_000622305.1 Nannospalax galili
TGTCCCTGCAGCCCCAGCTGTCCTGGAACTCACTATGTAGACCAGGCTGGCCTTGAACTCACAGAGATCTGCCTGTCTCTGCCTCTTGAGTGCTGGGACTACAGGCGTGCGCCACCACGCCAGGCAATATTTAGAAAGAAATTTTAAAACATGATGATTTAGCAAAATAACATCAGACACAGAATTTTGAGTAGTATTACAGTATCAAGCACAAAACTCCCTCCTGTGGAACAGCCTTAATTCAACCAGAAGGCACACCCCCATATCCTTTGAGGCACTGTTGCACCAGTGGGCACATCTTTCCTGGCAGGTCTATATTGCAGAATGTAGGATCCAGTGCTGGGGAAGACCACTGATGTCTCTTTCTCCCCCAGCAGCCTACATAGCAGCTCTCAGAGCTATGAACACTAGCCAGCAGGGAGGGCACTTCCTGGTCTGTTGGAGGTTGATTTCTTTGTCCTGCAGTCAATTGTGTGTGGTCTTCAGCAGTAGAGTCTCGCCATGTAGTTGTGGTAGGTAACTAAGGGTGATGGCACTAGTCTGTGCTCTTTGGGAGACCTCTGTGACCTCCCTGACCAGTAAGTATTAAGGAGATATCCATGTCTGGTATTGGGCTTTTCATTTAATAACTTATGTCTTTTGGGAGTGACGTTGTCCACCCACTCAGGGTAATTCCACTCAAACTCTCCTTATTGTATTTTGAAATTAGCTTATTAACTTGTGGCTTTCCACAGACATTTTTGTAGTTCTTTAGTTTGGGTTCACCAATCATCTATCCATTTCTCTCCTCCTTCTCACCTCCCCAATACCCACTTAACCCTTTAATCCCCGCCCTCCCCCCTCCTTTAGTCTTACTTGTGTTCTACTACCCCTTGGTTTTCAATCAGCTTGTCAGACAGTAGGCTTCTATGCGGCTTTCCATGTCCCCATGCTGTGGTTTAGCCTCTTCACCACCTGCCTTCCCTCGAACCCCACACTTCTTCCTACTTAAGCCTCTCTGTTATTCGCAGTCTTCCACTTCTCTACTTTTATTTTACCTATAATCTGATATCCCCCTTCCCTTAACATGTCCCTCCCGACCCTAAACTCCCTTGTCTCCCTTCCTGGTTTCCATTTCTGATTCTGGATAAATACACAAAAGATTTGAAGCCAGGACACACAAATAAGGGAGAGCATACAGCATTTGCTTTCCTGACCCGAGTTAACTCACTGGGTGTTGTTGTTGTTCCATGATAAGGGGCCTTGTCACATAGTCCACAGTGGTCTGGAAACTCCTGATCTTCTGCCCCCACTTCTCCAATTCTCACGTTACACACATAGGCAACAATACCTGCTTTGAACATTTATCGGGTATCAAGTTCGAATACCTCCTAGTCCTAGGAGTGGACACAAGGACATGACTGAGAAACCAAAAAGAGAGCAAGTTGCTCACAGGAGCTTTTCCCACACAGAATGAGTCCAGGAAGCCTCACCAATGACACCAAGAAAAAAATCACTGGCTCCTTTTCCTGCAAATCTTAAGCAGGTGAAAGACAAGTCCTGCCAATCAAATTAAGGAAACTGATACCACAGAGTCGCTGTCCTGTAAACTCAACCCCACCCAGAATCAAACATCAACCATCAGGATTGTTCTTATTTATTTGGTCATATTACCAAACCTGGAAGGAAGATAGCTTCCAAATAAAAGAACCACAGACCGGGCTGGAGAGATGGCTCAGCAGTTAAGAACACTGGCTCTTCTTGCAGAAGACCTGGGTTCGAATCCCAGCACCCACATTGGCAGCTAACAACCTTCCATAACTTCAGTTCCAGGTGATCTGATGCCCTCTTCTGTCCTCCATCGGCACTGCATGGCACGAGTGCACTTACACACATGCAGACAATAACACTCATACACATAAAATAAAATTTTATCAATCAATCAAGAAAAACAAAACAAACAAACAAAAAACCTCCCAGGGTTTCC
>NW_008330120.1:2101235-2116322 GCF_000622305.1 Nannospalax galili
CCCTGGTTCAAATCCCAGCACCCACATGGCAGCTAATAACTGTCTGTAGCTCCAGTTCCAGGGGATCCGACAGCCTCTTCTGTCCTCCGCAAGTATTGCACGACACGGGTGCACTTACCTACATGCAGGCAATACACGCGTACACATAAAATAAAAAATTAGATAAAATAAAATAAAGAACCACAGACCATGTCTTTCAGCAAGCTGTTCCTTTGCCCACTGCTCTTGCTGGATACTTGGGTCTCTTTTCTCTATGACTTGTCTTGAGTCAATTCTTTCACCATGCACCAATTCTTTGCCAGTAACTGTCTATGTGTGTTCTAGTGTTTTCTGTGAAAAGGCATGTTGGGACTCTCTCTGAGAGTTCTTTGTGGAATAAAGACGTGGACTTACTTACTGGTAATCTCTCCAAATTGCTGTGCCCCGGCACACGTTTTCTTCCTCCTGTCTTCAGTACGGCTTAGGAAAAATAAAACACATTCTCTGTGTTGGTAAGGAGGAAGTAGTAAACGGATAGACATGGGCCCTCTCCCAGAATAAGTTTGGGCCACCATCTTGGAACCATAGATCTCATGAGAAAGCTCTGAGCAATGTGAGTTTCCCTGGAAAGAAAATGCAAATATGTGTGGGGATGAGGTCCCCCTCTGTTGTCATTGCTGTCAACACTTCTGCCTTAGTTCTCACACACACCTCTTACTGGGTTGAACTTAGGGCCTCTTTTATGTGAGACCTGCACTGTAACATTGAGCTACATACCCAAGTATTATTACTTTTTTTTAGCTTAATGTTGAGGCATGGTCTCATGTATCCCAGGATAAGTTCTGTGATGATTCGAATAAGAATGTCCCCCATGGGCTCCAAGCATTTGGATAATTTGTCCCCAGTTCATAGCACTGGTTTGGGAGGGTCATGGAAGTTTTAAGATGTGTAGCTATGCTAGAGGAACCATGTCAATGGGGTGGGCTTTGAGAATTCATAGCGGTACCCATTTCTAGTCTGCTTCTCCCTGTGCCTGCTTGAAGATGTGCATATTCAGCTTTCTGTTTGGGTCACCTCTGCAGCCACGCCACCCCACCATGATGGACTCTCATCCCTCTGGAACCATCAGCCATAAACTCTTCCTTCTATAAGTTGCCTTGGTCATAGTGTTTTGTCACAGCAACAGAAAAGTAATACAGAAGCTTGTACCAGAGAGGGGGTTGCTGATGGGAAGAAGCTGACCATGTGGGTTTTTGGAAGAATGTGAAGTTTGGGCTAGAAAAGTGGTTGAATACTGTAAGCAGAGCTTAATGGGTCATTGCAGTAGGAGCCCAGAAGGGTAGTGCTGATAGCAAGACAGTCCCAGAGGGAAATAACGACTTAAGCAGCAACTGGGATATTTTGGCAAAGAGTCTGGTTGGGGTCTACTCACAGCCTAGGAGTTTTTCTGAAGCTAAGTTAAAAAGTAGAGCCGAACTTGGCAGCCAATCACATGGTGCTGGAAGGAAGTCGTTAGTTCTTCTTCCACAGTTCCAGAAGGTAACAGGGTCCAGGCAGTGAGCATCAGGGGAGTCCCTGCATAAAGAAGGTCCTCACAGACCAAAAGGCCCTGAAAAGATACTGCATGATGCTGTGAAGGTGGAGCTTGGCTGACAGTGGAGACCCCAAAATGTTGGAGGTGCCAGAGGCAGGAGACCAGCCCAGGAGAGAGACATATGTTGCAAGCAGCAAAGCTGGAGGGGCTGAGCCATCTAAGCTCTTTGGAAGTAAAGTCCCAGAAGTCATACATGGAACTACTGAATTTGGTGTCCACCCTGCTGGTTTCTGGTCCTGTTTTGGTCTGTTTTCCTCACTGTGCCCACATTTTTCTTTTTGGAATGGGAATGTGGATTTGGTTCCTCTGCATGTTGGAAGGATGTAATTTGCTTTTTTTATTTTACAGGGGGTTGCAGTTAAAAGATTTCCTTGAGTCTCAGTATAGACATTGGACTTTCAAATAATGCTGAAACTGTTAAAGGCTATGGGTGCTTTTAATGGTGAACTAAGTACATCTTGTATTATGATGTGGTCATGAGCCTATGGGGGTCGGGGAGTGGAATGTGGTGGTTTCAATGAGATTGTCCCCATCGGCTAATTGGTCCCCAATTTGTGGTGCTGTTTGGGGATGGTCATGAAACCTTTAAGAGATGTGGTATGCTAGAGGAAACGTCACTGGGAGTGGGCTTTGAAAGAACACAGCCGTGTTGAATTCATAATGTCTCTCTCTGCTTCCTGTGCCTGCTTGAGGAGGTGAGTGCTCAGCTTTCTGTCCTGGCCACTTCTGCAGCCACGCCTCCCCACCATGATGGACTCTCATCCCTCTGGAACCATAAGCCAAATAAACTCTTCCTGCTATAAGTTGCCTAGGTCATGGTGTTTTAACATAGCAACAGAAAGTACTAATAGTGCTTCAAACTCACTGTGTACCCAAGGATGACCTTGTACCTCAGATCATTGTACCTCTACCTCCCCAGTGCTAGGATTACTGGAATGTACCTCCAAACCTGGTTTTTATGTTGTTTTGGGGGATTGAACACAGGGCCTGGTGCATGCTAGGCATATGCTCTATCAGCTGAGTTGCATCCAAAGCTTACTTTTTATTTTGAGACAGAGTTTGCTAAGTTCCTCGAGGCAGGGGTGCAGACAAACTTGTGAACACCTGCCTCAGCCTCTTGTGAAGTCACCAGACTCAGCATCTAAAATGGCGTTTTAGAATTTTTTATTTATTATTAGCATGTACATGTGTGCTCACATTTGTGCACCTGAAGTGTGTACGTGGGCAGGTTTGCCGGTGCATGCCTGTGGAAGTCAGAGGACACGTTTGTGTGATTAGTTCTTTCCTTCCACCTTTACCTGGCTTCCCAGTATAGACCTCAGGTCTCCAGGCTTTGTAGGGCAAGCGCCTTTCCCACTAAGCCACCTCACTGGACCTCAAACAGTTTCTCAAAAATGCATGCTGCATCTGGGCATCAGTACTGAAGCTTGCTGGGGATGTTTTCTGGAAGTGGGGCTTGGGGGTGGTGAGGCCACGCCTTCACAGAAGCATAGGTGTCTGCCCTCTTCCCACCAAGCCGGTGCCTTCCAAGTCATCAAAGTGTAGGCAGCTGGAAGGAACGGGGGTGAGAGGGGCAGGGCAGGCACAGAATATGGAATTGGTTTACTGTGAACTGCCGGCATAGTTATAACAGAACTGTAACTGTATAATGTTATGGTGTAACATTCTACTTTGTCTACTGACATTCTACTTTGGAATGTTTATAACATCAGCAATATGCCTGATGTCAAGCTCTGGCCTCCAAATATATGTTCATACAGGTATACTTACACACACACACACACACACACACACACACACACACACACACAAGCTCAGATTCACTACAGAAGGAATCACACCTCCTCAACCCTCTGACATCCCCCATTCCCCTCAGACTCATGATCATTTAACCACTATCTATCAAACTCCCTCCTGCCCAAAACCAACAGACTTTTTCTCTTTCTTCGTCTTTTCTCCTTGCCTCACAGCAACTCTCTCTGCTTACCCACCAAGTCCTGGCTTACAGGAGCATGATCATACCTCAGTTTACCATGGCCAGTCCTGGTTTATGTCAATTAATCTTGCATAATGTTTAATAACACCTCTTTACCACCTGGACTGTTGCAGTTTGACTATAAATTACGGATGTAATTTTTATACCCATCTATCACCTCTCTGAGTGAGACCCATCACCTCCCATAACCTTCTCAATGTGAACTCCTAACATCATTTTCAGGACACCCTGCTTCTTTCCCTCGTGGGGCTTCCTTGAAATTGCTGTTTGTTTATGAACAGGGAGTCAGCTCTGTTTTCTATATACACTAGGACATGCACCGTGCTTGGGGCATGGTGATCAATAAATGCTTGTTTGGTAGATCAATTGGGGGATGAATGGATGGTGAAATAGATAAATTGATGGATAAATGGATGGATGGATGGATGGATGGATGGATGATGGATGATGGATGAATGGATGATGGATGGATGGATGAATGGATGATGGATGGATGGATGATGGATGGATGGATGGATGGATGATGGATGATGGATGAATGGATGATGGATGGATGGATGGATGGATGAATGGATGATCAATGGATGGATGGATGATAGATGGATGGATGGTTGATGGATGGATGAATGATGGATGGATGGATGATGGATGAATGGATGATGGATGGATGGATGGATGGATGAATGGATGATCGATGGATGGATGAATGATGGATGGATGGATGGTTGATGGATGGATGAATGATGGATGGATGGATGATAGATGGATGAATGATGGATGGATGGATGATGGATGGATGATGGATGGATGGATGGATGATGGATGATGGATGAATGGATGATGGATGGATGGATGGATGGATGGATGGATGAATGGATGATCGATGGATGGATGGATGATGGATGGATGGATGGTTGATGGATGAATGATGGATGGATGGATGATAGATGGATGAATGATGTATGGATGGATGGATGGATGATGGATGGATGGATGGATGGATGATGGATGGATGGATGATGGATGGATGGATGGATGGATGGATGATGGATGGATGGATGATGGATGGATGGATTCTGGATGGATGAATGGTGAGATGGTGACATGGATGAAAGGTTGAATGGAAGGCAGACAAGAAGAATAGATGAGAGGATTACAGTATAAAAGAAAGAATGAATAGGTCAAAAGATGTATGACATATGGCTAGACGGATGGATGGATGGATGGATGGAAGGATGATATGGATAAATGGATGGAAGGGTGGATTGTAGAATAGATGGCTCATAGAAATGTCAGGAGGGATAGATAAATGGATTTTTAAAAATGTAGTTAGGAAACTGTTAGTCATGTAAGTAACAGAAGATGATGGCCAGGGAGGACTTGAAGATGGTGGTAACAAATGATTTCATGAGTTATTTGAAAAGCAATTCAGACACGCTCCATTATGCTTGGTAAAGAAGGAACAGGAGCCTGTACACTCTGTTTAGGTCCCTTACCAGAGTCTTCATTCCCCAGGCACCTTCCTGAGCCAAATCCTTGCTATTTCTGGAAGCAGCGGCCTGTTTTCATGAACACAGGTGTAACCAGGAGCAGAAGAGCAGCCCCAGCCATTTCCAGAAGCCTATTTGCCCAGTTCTATGCTGGTTTTTGTCTGGTTGAGTTGGTATGGATCTTGTGCATGCTGTCACCATTTTTGTAAGTTCAGAGCAAGTTCCCAGTGGCCTGAAAGCCTGTTTCCTTATGTTCTTGCAACATCCCTGGCTCTTACAATCTTTGCACCCCCCCTTCCACAATGGTCCCTGAGCCGTGGGTGGGTGAGATGAAATACAGGAGTCCTATCCAGAGACATGCAGTCTGCAGTCTCTTATTCTCTAAAACTTGGCCTTCTGTGTGCATTGCACTCTGTTCTATGGGGAAGCTTCGCTGGTAAGAGTTGAGAAATGTATAAGTATTCTCTTTACACCCGCTCTACTATGTTCCATGAGCCTTAGGTGTAGAGGTTCCACTGTAGATGTGCCACTCAGGGCTGGGCGTCTCTCAGGCATATATTCTTTGTGTGTGACCAGTTGTGGAACTCTGCAGTGGCTTCCTTCCACAATGGTCCCTGTGCCATGGGTGGGTGAGATGAAATACAGGAGTCCTATCCAGAGATATGCAGTCTGCAGTCTCTTATTCTCTAAAACTTGGCATTCTGTGTGCATTGCACTCTGTTCTATGGGGAAGCTTCGCTGGTAAGAGTTGAGAAATGTATAAGTATTCTCTTTACACCCGCTCTACTATGTTCCATGAGCCTTAGGTGTAGAGGTTCCACTGTAGATGTGCCACTCAGGGCTGGGCGTCTCTCAGGCATATATTCTTTGTGTGTGACCAGTTGTGGAACTCTGCAGTGGCTTCCATCTGTTGCAAAAAGAAGTTTCTTTAATGACTGGTGTGCAGTACACTTGTCTGTAAATATAAGGATCCATATTTAGCACACAGTAAGAAGTTTTGTTTGTCTAGAGATACAACAGAGATAGGGTTTTCTCTAGGATCTATGACCTCTCCAGCCATGTGTACTTGGCTATATTTACAGTGCCACCCATGATCCCCCCCCCATTGAGAGGGCTTTAAGTCCAATTAGAGAGCTGTTGATTACCCCCTAGGTAAAAGTGCCACTACTATACCAGTTGTTGTGGTTTTTAGGCTTTGGTGCTGGGTTGGACCATTGGTTGATTTTCTCCCTTAGCAGCTTACACAGTGTCCCCTAGGCCTGTGAGAGCTAGTCTTCAGGGAGAAGGCGTCCATGTCAGCTCCAGCTCCACTGCTCCAAGTCCTGTGTCTGAAGTATGTTCTCTATTCATCAATAGGGTTTTACCTTCCAGTTCTGGGAGGCACTCAAGGGCTCTCACAATAAGCTAGGCTGTTTTGGGAATCTCTTAGACAACCCTGACCAACAACTCGAAGGGAAGTTTCTACTCTCTGGCACTGTTTCTTGTTATATAGCCTTCAGGTGTACACACGCACTCATGTTCAGATATTGTACGCGTGTTTTTCAGGAGGGTGGGGTTTGGGGTTAATACATTTCCCTCTGGCTTTTCATGCCACCTAAGCTTTATTTATCTCTCCTCTCTCCCTGTCTAACCTCCCTCCCCAGTTTAAGTGCCCCCATTTTCCCCTTGATAATATCTGTCTCCTATTCTCCCCCCTCTTGAGTTCCTTCTTCCCCTTTACCCCCACGGTTCCTTGAATGTCCTGTCCCTCCCATCCCAGTTGAATACCCCCATTTTCCCCATTCCCCCTGGTACCACCTGTTTCCTACTATCTGCCCCCCTCAGGCTCTTTCTTTTCCCTTTCCTCACTGCTTCCGTTCCATTTTCCTGGCTCCTGCGGTTACATCAGGATATACACTCATACACAAGGAAATGGCGCTAAGGACCACAAATGAAGGAAGGGGTGGGGCCTGGAGATCATCTACATCATCTGTGCCAGACTTTTGGCTCGTGCAGATGACCACAACTGTTGTGACCTCTTGAGTTCCTTCTTCCCCTTTACCCCCACGGTTCCTTGAATGTCCTTCCCTCCTCCCATCCCAGTTGAATACCCCCATTTTCCCCATTCCCCCTGGTACCACCTGTTTCCTACTATCTGCCCCCCTCAGGCTCTTTCTTTTCCCTTTCCTCACTGCTTCCGTTCCATTTTCCTGGCTCCTGCGGTTACATCAGGATATACACTCACACACA
Source organism: Nannospalax galili (assembly GCF_000622305.1). NCBI lineage: Eukaryota > Metazoa > Chordata > Mammalia > Rodentia > Spalacidae > Nannospalax > Nannospalax galili. The sequence continues at coordinate 2,108,524 of NW_008330120.1, forward strand.
AGGAAATGGCGCTGAGGACCACAAATGAAGGAAGGGGTGGGGCCTGGAGATCATCTACATCATCTGTGCCAGACTTTTGGCTCGTGCAGATGACCACAACTGTTGTGAACTCATGAGTGTGACATGACCCATGCCATGTGCAGAACAGCCTCTCAAACATCCTTCCCCATCTTCTGGATCTTTCCAATCCATTTTCTTCCAAGTTCCCTGAGCACTGGTGCTGGCTGATGAAGACGTCCCATTTTGAGATAAGATCTCAGCTTCTCATTCTTAGCACTTTAGCAATTATGAGTCTCTTCACTGACTGCTTCTCCCACCAAAAGACGCTGCTCTTAGCAAGACTGAGAGCTGTTCAGATCTAGGGCTAGAAACAGATATTTATAAATCAATTTTATAGCATGACCATCTAGCAAAATAAAAATAGTAGGCTCTGACCTAGGGCCTATGACCTCCCCATTCATGGGCTTTTGACCAGGATTTCAGAATCAGGCATGAAATTCCTTCCTGTGGAGCAGGCCTCAGATCCAATCAGCAAGTAGTTACTACGTGATGCCAGCCATGCCATATTGCACTGTTAGGCAGGTCTTGCCTGGGAAGGCCAGCCTTGTAGCATGCAAGGTGCAGCACTGCGTAAGCCTTTGGTGTCTTTTCTCCCCCAGCACCTATACAGCACCTTCTAGTACTATGAACGTCAGGCAGCAATGGGGAAGTTTCCTGGCTGGTTTAGGATAGATTTCTCTATGCTCTGCAGTCAAACTGTGTTATGTCTTCAACAGTAGGGTCTTACTGTGTTGTTTTGGTGGGTAACCAAGGGCAATGGCCATAGCAGGTGAAGTTTTGGAGTCTTGTGGGTCTTCCCTGACCAGTAACTTCTAAGCAGACATCTAATTCCTTTACTGCAATTTGCATTTAATAACCCATGTCTTCTGAGAGTGACATTTTCCAACCATGCAGGGTAATTCTGTTCCAACTCTTTTAAAACGCTGTATTTTGAAATCAGCTTACTAGCTAATGGGCTTCCATTGTTTTTTTTTTTTTATTCTGAGTGTGGGTTAATCTACCTGCTGTCTGTTCCCCCACCTCATCTTACCTCACCTGTCCCCATTTCCTCCCTTAACTCCCCATGTTCCTTCCTCTTCTCCCATCTCACGTGTTCCACTATCCTTCCAACTATTTTTCAAGTCAGGCTGACAGATCATGGACTTTCACATACCTGCTCACAGCCCCTTGTCCTTGGATCAGCCCACCCCCTTCCCCCCTGACTCCCCCCACTCCTTGATGCTCCTACTGGCCTACGCCTCTCCACATCTCTAGTGGATATTTGTGTTACCTAGACTCTATGATCTTCTTTCCCTTAACATGTCCCCTCCCTCCTGAAGGATCTTTCTAGCTTCCTGGCTTCCATTTGTGCTCCAAGTGAAACACATAAAAGATTTGAAACTAGGATCTGCAGATCAGAGTGAACACATGACATGTGTCTTCCTGGGCCTCAGTGGCCTCGCTGGGTTGTTTTAGTCTTGTGATGCAGGATCTTGCTGTGTAGCCCAGGCCGGTCTGGAACTCCTGATTCTTCTGCCTCTACTTCTCCAAGTTCAGGGTTACACACATAGGCCACAACCCCTGGCTTTGAACATTATCAAGTGTCAAAGTCGTTCACTTATAAGTCTTATCAGCTAAGAAAAGGTCACGACTGAGAAACTGAAAAGGGAACAAGCCCCTCACAGCAATGTTCCCCAATACAGGACAAGTCCAAGAAATGTCCCCGATAATACAAAACACTAGCTCACTTGCTGCAAGACCTTAAGCAGAGAAAAGACCAATTGAGCCCAGTCAGTCACAGAGCTGCCCCATAAAGTCAGCCCCAACCAGAGTTAAACGTCAGTCAGTCAGGTCTGTCCTTACTTGCTTGGCTGGAATTGCATGGTGGGAACCTGGGGGATGGCTCCCATATAAAGCGTGCTGCAGTCCACCTCTCAGAACTGTCTGTTCTTTCTTGACCACCTCAACTGCCACTCCCTTGCAGGATACTGGACACTTGGTCTTTTCTTGCCCTGGTTTGTCTTCTGTTAATTCTTTCACCACCCATCAATCCTGCACCCAGAGCAGCTTACGTATGTTCTAGTGTTTTCTATTAAAAGCTTGCTGGGTCTCTCTCTCTGAGAGTTCTCTTTTGAATACTAAGGTGGATGTTCTGGCTGAAAACTTATCTCCAAATTGCTGTGTCCATGGACTGGGCTTTTTCCTTCCTTCTTCCCACATTTCAGGAAAAAACAACACCTCTCTGTGTGTCTGTGAGGAAGAAGCAGTGGGTGGAAGGAAGTGAGTGTCCCCCAGAGGTACCCCTGCCTCCATCTGGGAATTGCAGGTCTCCTTAACAACTTCCAGTGGAAAGGAGAGGGGATGTAAATGTGCAGGGAAAGCGATTTCTTCCCCCATCACTGTTCACTGTATTCCTTGCTGTCTTGGTTCTCGCTACACCCGTTCTTGGGGATTAACCAAAGATCTTGAGCACGCAGTGAGCGAGCTCTACCACTGAGCTCCATTCCCTAAGACATCTTTTTATCTTTCATTTTTATTTAATTGTACTTTGATGCAGTAAGTGATTTTACTTTTATCCTGGTCCCATGTATCCCAGGATGACTTCAAACTCTAGCCAAGGATGACTTTGGATATCTGATCTTACCTTCACTAACAAGTGCTGGGACTATTGGCAAGGGCCATCACACCTGGTTTATGTGGTTCTGGAGAGCGAGCACAGGGCCTTGCACGTACTGGGTATACACTCTATCAATTGAGCTACATTCAGAGCCTACATTTTATACTGAAACAAGGTCTCACTAAGTTCATCAGAAGGGCCTTGAACTTTTGAAGCCTCTCTCTAAGTCTTCTGAGAAACCATCAGACTCCGTTTCAAACATATTATTTTTAATTTTAAATTAATTTTTAAATTTATTTTTAACTTTTATTTTATGTGTATGAGTGTATTGCCTGCATGTATAAAAGTGTACTTGTGTCATGCAATGCCTGCAGAGGTCAGAAGAGGGCACTGGATTGCCCTGGAATTGCAGTTACTGACAGTTGTTAGCTGTCATGTGGGTGCTGGGGATCAAACCCTCTTCAAGAGCAGCCAGTGCTCTTAACCACTGAGCCATCTCTCCAGCCCCTTAAATTTATTTTTAAGGTGTTGTATCAGTTACTTTTCTGTTGCTGTGATAAACACAATGACAAAAAGTCACTTATGAAGAAGGACTGTTTGGGCTTATAGTTCCAGAAGGATGAGAATCCATCATGGCGGGCAGACTTGGCAGCAGAGGCAGAGGCTAAGAGCTCACATCTTCAGTCACAAACACAAAGTGGAGAGAGTGAATGCACAGAGGATGAACTCCCAAAACCCACCCCCAGTGACATACTTCCTCCAGGAAGGACAAAGTTCCTAAAGACTCCATGTTGTCCCTAAACAGCCCAACCAACTGGAGCACAAGTGTTCAAATACTCGAGCCTATAGGGGACATTCCGCATTCAAACCAGCATATATGTGTGGGTGGAAATGACACTTCTGTGGAAGCAAGCTTGAGTCTGGAGGTCAGAGTGTGGAGGTCAGAGGACAACTTTATGAAGTCACTTCTCTCCTTATGCTTCTACGTGGGGTCCAGAGAGTGAACTCGGGTCTCTAGGCCTGGGCAGCAAACTCCTTTACTAGCTGAACCACCTCTCTGGCTCTCAAACGTGTTTTTTAAGGGTGTAAGTTGCATCTGGGCAGCAATAAAGAAGTGTGTTAAGAATGTTTTCTGGAAACCGTGACAGGGAAGTGGTAAGGACACTACATGATGGAACCTTAGGCCTCTGCCCTCTTCCCATCAAGCCGTGGCTTCCAAAATTATCATGTTGTAGGAAGTAGGAAGTAATGGTGGTGGAGGGTGGGAAGGCAGAGAGAATAGAATGTTTTTAGTCTGAACTACTGGCACATTTGTATCATAATTACACAAGGGAATGATGTCACTTAATTGACATATCTACTTTGAAATATTTATAACATCAGGAAATCCTTGATGTTAACCTCTGGCCTTTGCATATGGGTACACTCACACACACACACACACACACACACACACACACCTGCACCCAGGTTCAACACAAGAAGGAGCCACTGCTCCTGATTCCTTTCCTAACAGCAGTTCGCCTCAGACTCCTGATTTCTGACCCTCCATCTTCCAGGCTCCTCTCCTCTTCTCTTTGCCCCAACTCTCTCTGCTCATCCTCTGAGTCCTGGCTTATATGATTGCAAATGTATCTTAGTTTATCATGGCCAGTCCTGCTTTGTGTCAATCACCTAGCATAATTTTTTATTACCACCCCCTCCCATTCAGCCCAGTCCCAGTTTGACAATAATTTATGTATGTAATCTCTCTATACATATATCACCTTCCAGAACCTTCTCAGTATGGACTACGGACATCATTGTCTCCCAGGACACCCTGCTCCTTTTCCTTACCGGGCTTCCTTGAAATTGCTGTTTGTTTATGAGCAGAGAGTCTGCCAGGACCTGCACAGTGCTGGGGACATGGTAACCAATGCATGCTTATTTGGTAAGTGGATGGGTAGTTGGATGGATGGATGGATGGATGGATGGATGGGTGGATGGATGGATGGATGGATGGATGGACGGATGGATGGACAGATGGATGGACAGAGGGATATAGATGGACTAAATAGATCGAGTGGAGGGAAGGGTAAATTTCTGAATGGGTTAAAGAAAAAAGGGCAGATGAGAGGAAAGTTTGATAGGTGTGTGGGCGGGTGGGTAGATAGATGGATGGGTGATAAGATGGTTAAATGGATGTATGTGTGGGAGTTAGAATAGATGGATAATTGGAGAGTTGGCAAGAGGGACAGGAGAATGAATGATTTTAAGGAAACCAAGTCATTCAAGTAAAAGAAGGTGGTGGCCTGGGAGGAATCAAACTTTGTGATAAGAGGTGATTGAAACAGGCTTGGACATGCTAGGTAAAGAAGAAACCGGAGCCTGTACCTCCAGTCAGGTCCCTAACCTGAGTCTTAATTCCTAAGCACCTTGCCTGAGAGACAAAACTCTTGTTTATTTTTCTTTTTATCAACTATTTAATATTTGTTTTTATTTTTAATTTTTAAGAATTCCGTACACGAGTATTGTCTTTGCATTATTTCCATCCCTCCTAGTCACCAATGAAATCCTGTTGACATGCCACGGTGGATGGGGGAATGTCATGAGGTCCCACATCAAGATAAAGAGCTACAGGTAATCAATGGATGCTGAGGGAGGGAGAATCCGTCTTCTCCAGGGATGAACTCAGTGAGAGGTTATCTAATCCCAAAAGGACAGCCCTAAACACAGGTGTACAAGAGAACCACTTAATGGACTCAGTGCATTATAGACACACAACACACACACACACACACACAAACACACAATTTCTTTTTTTTAAACTTTAAAAAATTTTATTTATTATTTTTATTTTATGTGTATGCGTGTATTGCCTGCATGGAGGTAAGTGCACCCGTGTTGTGTAGTGCCGGCGGAGGTCAGAAGAGGCTGTCAGATCCCCTGGGACTGGAGTTAAGGACAGGTATTAGCTGCCATTTGGGTTCTGGGATTTGAACCCAGGTCTTCTGCAAGAACAACCAGTGTTCTTAACCACTGAGCCATCTCTCCAGTCCCCCCCCCCACACACTATTTCTAAATGTATGCATGTATATGTGCCTTATCGTTTCTTGATGTGGTGTTCTGTTATCATGAACGCAGCTCCAGGCAGGAGAAGACTAGCCTGATCCAGGTCCAGAAGCTCTATCAGCAATCCCGAAGAGTCCATCCCCCTGGCACTTCCCAGTTACACAATTTAAACACACATTTGAAGCTACAATCCTCAGATGAGAGAGAGCGTTGGGATTCGTCATCCTGGGTTGAGTTACCTCTCTCAGTTTTGTTTGTTTTGTGATTCGGGGTCTCGTTGCATCACCTAGGCTGATCTGGAGCTGCTTACGCTACTGCCTCCCTCCTCCGAGTTCTGGGATTACAGGCAACACCACCTGTCTCTGAACATTTATCAAACATCACATTCCAACACTTGTGAGTCCTAGGCGTACAAAGAGGACCATGACTGAGAAACCGAAAAGGGAGCAAGTCCTTCACTGGAAGATCCCTGACACACGACGAGTTCCTTGAGTGTCCCCCATAACACCACAAGAAGAAAACACTGGCTCTTTTCACACCAAACATTAAGGAGATGAAAAGTGTCACTAAGTCCTGTCAATAAAATTAACAAACATGGCTACGACACAGCGCTGCCCTGTGATTCAGCCCCACCTGGACTCAAAGATCAACCTAGCAGGCCAGTCCTTATTTGCTCGTCCAGCGTTGCACGGATGGAACCAAACCTGGAAGGGCACGCAGTGCAGAGCAGGCCACATCCCACAGCAGGCAGTTCCTGCAGGACCTCCTCACGGCTGCTGTCTTGCAGTGACCCCTGCACTCAGCCCTGATCTCTCTCCAATGAATTCTTTCACCACACAGCAGTCTACCGCCAATAGCTGTTTATGTATGCTCCAGGGTTTTCTGTGAAAAGGTGTGCGGGGGCTCTCTCAGCAGCTCTCTGTGGAGGACTAGGATGGACGTCCTCACCGAATGGTGATCTCTCCAAGTTTCTGCATCCGTGGACTTACTTTCCTCCTTCCCTCTTTCAGTATCCTTGAAGAAAACCAACTCCCTGTGTGGCGGTGGAGAAGAGGAAGATGTTGGGGGTGGGCTGTCCAGTCACTTCCAACCGCCGTCGTGGAATGCCCTGAACACTGTGACTTTCAATGTAAAGAAAATGCAAGTGTGTGGGAAGACGAGGTGCCGCATTCGTTGTTGTTACTGCCTTCACTGTTGTCGTGATTCTCACACGCACTCCTCCTGAGGATCCAAACTAGATCTCCTTTATTTTTTATAAATATTTTTCTTATTTTTCATTACAGCTTTAACACACTCAACAATTTCCAGAGCAAAGATACATCCCTTTCAAAAGTGGCTATAAAATTTTTATGTTCGCTGTTGAATTAATACAGTTATACGATATTGAACTCAGTATAAGCCCTGTAAGACATAAAATTTAATGAGTTTTTAACCTTTAAAAAAAAATCTCCATTTCATTTTAAAATATGCTGTTTCTTACAGAAGGACTCATTGTTTTTGCTAATAACACTGAGATGTTCACGCATGCATCTCTCATCTGTATGTATCTGATTATTACTAGTCATAATCGGTTGCACTCGGATCCTTGGCATCTGTGTATGTCTATAAAGTCATCAGGTAGATTTCAGTGGTAATGTTTATCACCTCTACTAATTAATATGATGTAAATTTTTACGTTTCTTCCTCAAGTATAATTCATTTTTTTAATGTGTTAAATTTTTTTGTGTGTGCATATCACACAGAACATCCTAAACCATCTTATTCAAATATGCACCCACTTCCCAGATGGCACCCTCCCATAGCCTCCCTCCCCCCACTAGAGCCCTTATACTCTGTTATCCCTGCTGCTGTCCACTGTGATGTCGGTATCCCCAGCCGTTCCCCACTACTTGTCCATCTGGTGAATCTAGTCAGCCTATCTAGAGGTCTTTGTTTTAGGAGGGTCAGCTGTTCTTCTAGCAGCAATGAGTTGTCAATACTCCTTTAGATAAGATTAGGGTCTGCTGTTCACTTTCCCAGTTCTATGCTGGGTTACTATCTAGGAGTCCCTTGGGCCACCCTGGCCACCAACTCAAAAGAAGGTATCTCCTAT
>NW_008330120.1:2116383-2117484 GCF_000622305.1 Nannospalax galili
TTTAATCTTTGGTTATACTTTCCTTTTGAATGTTTAAGGCCATACAGTTGGCTCAGATAAAACAATTTATTTTTACTCTTCAGGTTGTTTGAGGATCTGTTCCTCAGGGGTCACATGGGCTTGGGAGGAGCCCCTGGCTCCTTTCTTTGACCAGTTCCACCTATGTGAAGATAAGTCAAAGGTCATGCTTGACGGTGGTTGGCTTCTCTTGGAAGCATGGAAGAAATGATTCCTCTGTGTTGACCCTCCTTTTTGTAGACTGGACACTGGTTCATGTCCATCTCATGGGGTCTCTTCGGCCTCCTTGATCAAGAGGACAGGTGACCCACCACAATTACAGGACATTTTGAGAGATGCTCATAGTCCCCTGGAACTAGTCGACCTAGGACGGCAAGGAGCAAAAACTGTCCTTTGTGCCCCTCCAACCAAATTAGTATAGGCCTCAAAGTACGTCTGTTAATCATCCAAGAAGATTAGTTCCACCAGTCTGGTACTTTTAATTACTGTGTGTCTTGCAGATAAATCTTGGGTAATGACCAGTTGGTCTCAAATAAACCTTATCTAGAGATATTTTTCTTGATCTTTTATGTATAATTTGTCAGTAGATTGTAGGAATAATATGGTTCCCTCTGGTTTTTAAAACTAGCTAGGCATTATTTATCTCTCATTGTCTCACCACTCCATCATGGTTTTCCCACTTAAGATGCTGCCATTTCCCCCCTTTCTCCCTTACTAATAAATACCCTTCTCCTATGGTCCTACCTCTCTTGCGCTCCTACTTTCCCTTTATCCCCTAGGTTCCTTGTATACCCTTCCCTCCCCCCTCCCTTAAACTAACCCAGTTTTTATCCATATCTCCCTTATTAAGGCCTGTTTCCTACTGTTCTCTTTCAGGTTCTTTCTTTTCCTTTACCTCCCTGGTTCCTTTCCATTACCCTGGTTCCTGTAATTATGTCTGGCTACATACTCGCTTATCAGGATTTGGTTCTAGGATTCACACATGAGGGAGAACATACGTCGATTTTTTTTTTTCTGAGTCTGTGTTACTTCACTTAGTATAACAGTTTCTAATTCCATCCATTTACCTGCAAATTTCATGAT
>NW_008330120.1:2119720-2120268 GCF_000622305.1 Nannospalax galili
ATGAGTTGGGGTTAATCTGGGTCTTAAAGTCCTGTAGTATTTTTATGAAGTTGGGTGCACCAGAGTTTGGTGAATATATGTTCGTCATTGTAATATCTTCTTGATTCATTGTTCCTTAGATCAGGATGAAGTGGCCCTCTTTATCTCTTTTGATTAGTTTTAAAGTCTATTTTCTCAGATATTAATATTGCAACGCCTGCTTTGTTCTTAGTGCCATTCGCTTAGTATATTTTTTTCCATCCTTTCACCTTAAGATAGTGCCTGTCCTTGAAAGTGAGATGAGTTTCTCGCAGACAACAAAAAGATAGGTTTTGTTTCTTAATCCATTCGCCTAGTCTGTGTCTTTTGACTAGGGAGTTCAGTCCATTAATATTTAAAGTTATTAATGAAAGATGTGTATTGAATCCTGTCATCTTTATTTCTGTTTACATCCTTGATATAGCTATACTTTTCCACAGTTATACCTTCAATGAATTTCTTTCCACAACCCCTTAGGTATAGTCATTCCTTTCTTTAGCTCTTTGTATTGGTTCCAGAACTCTCTGAAG
>NW_008330120.1:2121307-2123016 GCF_000622305.1 Nannospalax galili
GAGTTCCCACAGAGGCCCAAGTCAGATGAGGATCAGACGCTCTCAGGCTTTCTCCTAAGGTCTGGATCCCTCCAGGAAAGATATTGTCCTCAGGAATTTTGGGGTTGGACTGGTCTGGGAGCAGGGCCCAGAAACATGCTGGTCTTTGGCAGCTGGTGGCCATGCCACCCAGAGATGTGGGGTGGGAAGAGGCCCCAAGGGCTCCTGGGGACTGCAGGGAGGAACAGGGTTGGTCTGGATGCAAAGGATCAGGAAGCCAAGAGGTCAGCCCCAATGTCCAGGAAAGAAGCTGGAGGGTTGTACAGCCCAGGTAAGCAGAGGGAGGTGAGGGTGGGACCAGGCCCAGAGGGCTCCAGGGAGAGAGGCTGCCGGGTTGTGCAGTCCAGGGAAGCAGAGGGAGATGAGGGTGGGACCAGGCCCAGAGTGCTCCTGGGGATGGTGAGAAGGAACTGGGTTAGTCTGGATGCAAAGGATCAGCAAGCAGTGGTGGTTCCTGGCCGAGAGGTCAGCCCCGGTATCCAGGAAAGAGGCTGGCAGGTTGTGCTGCCCAGGGAAGCGGAGCCAAACTAGGTCTTCTTATTGCGTCTACCTGTGAGCAACATCCCCAAGTCCTCTTTTTACTTTCATTCGATTCTGATTTCAAACAGGGTCTCATGTACCCCAGGTGGCTTCAGACGCCTTACTTAGCAAAGGATGACTTTGAACTACTGGTGCTCCTGCTTCATACACGAGGGCTAGGATTAGTGGCACCCAGCAGCACACCTGGCTCTTGTGTTGGGGACTCAACCCAGGACGTTTCACATGCTAGGCATATGCTCTACCAACTGAACAACATAAAAAGCTTCCTTTTTGAGTTAGTCTCATTATGTTCATCAGAAAGGCCAGAACGTTCTATCCTCCTTTCTTACCCTCCACAGAAACCAGCAAGGCTCACTTTAAAACTTTTTTTTCCAGACAGGGTCTTTCTGTAGCCCCAGCTAGCCTAGAACTCACTATGTAGACCAGGATGGCCTCAGTCTCACAGAGGTCCACCAGCCTCTGCCTCCTGAGTGCTGGGATGAAGCCATGCGCCACCACCTCCAGGTAGAACGTTTCCCACTGATTTTCTTTCTCCTCAGTGGCTTATGTGCATTTAATATGTGTGGGGGCACTTTTGCTATGGCCCGCTGTGGAGGTCAGACCACAACTTTGTGGCATCATTTCTCTTCTTCCATATTTATGTGAATTCCTGATCAAACTCAGGTCTACAGGCTTGTGGCACAAGGATCTTCAACACGAGAGCCATCTCACTGTCCCTCAAGCATGTTTATTAAAGGTGCACATTGCACCTGTGCTAGGAATGTGTTCTTGAAAAAGATGCTGGGAGGGGGTGAGGCCACTCCATGACTGAAACTTAGGTGTCTGCCTCTTTCCAACAAGCTGGTAGTTTCCAAAGTCCTCACAGGTAGCAGGAGGGAATGGAATGGGGGATGGGAAGGCACGTGAAATGGAATTATTTTTCCTGAACACTGGCACATTTATAACAGAATTGTAACCGTACAATGTTATAGCGTCATTTATCTGATATGTCTACTTTGGGATGTTAAAAACATCAGGAAGAGACCCGATTGTCGCCCTCTGGCCTCCACATGTGCATCCATGCACAAGTATACTGTATATTTACAATTATACACAACACACACACACACACACACACACACACACACACA
>NW_008330120.1:2123436-2124545 GCF_000622305.1 Nannospalax galili
GGATGGATGGATGGATGGAAGGATGGATGGATGGATGGATGGATGGAAGGATGGATGGATGGAAGGAAGGATGGATGGATGGATGGAAGCATGGATAAAAGGTGAGACAGAAAGATAGATGAACGGATGGAGATGGAGACATGGATGAAAGGGGAACTACAAGGAAGGCAGGAAGATAGATGGTAGATGGATGAATGAACGGATGCATGGAAGGAAAGATGGATGGAAGGAAAGACTGATGGAAATGTGAGTGTGGGGTGGATGGTCAGATGGTGAAATGCATGAAGGGATGTGTGTGAGCTGACGGAGGGGTGGTGACGTGAGTAAACACACAGATACCTGGCTGGGAGAACAGATGGATGCAGGAGAAATGAGAGTAGAGAGACACGGACGGATTTTAAAGAAACTGTTGGGAGGAGACTGTTAGTCATTCAAGTGAGAGAAGGTGATGGCCTGGGAGGAGTGGAAGATGGTGATTACTGCATGATTTCCTGAGCCGTGTCAGAGATCATTCAACCAGGTTTGGACCTCCTGGATCAGGAAGAAACAGGAGCAGGCACCCGCTGCTTAGTCCCGGGCCTGAGCCTTGTCTCCACGAGCACGTTGACTGAGAGGCAATGTCTCTCATTTCTTGAGCAGTAGCTTGCTGTCACAAAGGCAGGTACAAGAGGGAGCAGAAGAGTAGCCCCAGCCAGTCCCCAGACTGCTGCCTGGAATTAGGAAAGGTCGACCCTCATGGCATCTTCCAGTCATTTCTCCAGTAAGGGCAAGCAAGCCCTTGGAGGTTAGTAGACTTTCTTAAAATCCTCAAAATGTGGAACAGGCTTTGAACATCGTATCACGTGAAATGGAAAGTCTGGGGCAGACGGAATGGAGCTAAGGAACAAGAAATGCTCCTAGACAGACATCTGCATACACGATTGGATGGGACATCACAAAGCAGGACACACAGCCCTGGCAGCACAGGGTGTACTGATTATTCTTGTGATCACATGGCTTTGAGGGAGCTGCGGGTCACTGCACTGTGGCCACCCAGCACCACGAGAGGAAATTCGCCTCATATTGCTAAGGTAGAAAAAGACAAACATTTGAAATTTAGAGCATGTTTT
>NW_008330120.1:2125163-2131963 GCF_000622305.1 Nannospalax galili
GAGTTTAAGATTCGTTTCTTTTGTCCTGCAGCGAAAGTGTGTAGTGTCTTTAGCATTAGGGTCTCACCGTGGAGTTATGTTAGTAACCAAGGGCAACAGCCTGCGTTGTTTTGGGGGACTCTTGGTCTCCCTCACCAGTAACTCATACAGAGGCATCCCAAGGCTTGTACTGTGACATTCATTTAAAATCCCGTGTCTTCTGGCAGACATTGTGCAAGTGTGTGAGAAATTCCACTCTTAACTATTTATAAAAGTAATGTTTTGAAATTAGCTTCAAAACAAGTGGGTTTCCGGGAAGCTATCTGATCCATCCTTAGCGTTGGTTAACTAAGCCAGTGTCTCCTCTCTTTGCCCCCAACCCACCACAACCCAGGGTTCAGCACCCTTCTTCGATCTCCCATGTGTTCTCATTCCAAAGATACTCCAGTTGTGTTGTGAAAAGTAGGCTCCCGTATGGCTTTTCCTCTCCCTCCCTTGGCCAGCCCTCCCCAGCACCCCGATTTCCCTGACACCTAGTGTTCCCTGCTTCAACCTTTCGGCCTCTCCTGCCTTCTTCCCTCTGCCTTTCTTTTACCTAAAATCTCCACACCCCTCTCCTTAACATGTCCCCCTCCTAGCTTCCCGGCTACCGCTGTGTTCCAGTTGAAACACAGAGTATCTGATGCTGGGATTCACAACAAGAGGACACTGTAGTCCTGTCCTTCTAGACTCTTTCCTGGCTTGGTTGTTTTTGTTTTGTGACACAGGGTCTTGTCACCCAGCTCAGGTAGGTCTGGAGCTCCTGATTCTTCTGCGTCCATCTGTCCAAGTTCTGGGATCACAGACAGACAACAACAGCACTTGGCTTTGAAAATTCATCAACTATCAAATTTGTTCACTTTTGAGTCCTAGCAGTTGAGAGAGGGCCATGACTGGGACCTGAAAAGGAGGGAGGACCCTCACAGGAACTCCCCATACAGGTAAGCTCAGGAACTCCCCATACAGGTAAGCTCAGGAACTCCCCATATAGGTAAGCTCAGGAAGCCTCCCAAATAGCAGCATGGAAGAAAACACTGGCTCTTTTCCCATCACATCTTAAGCAGAGAAAGACAATAGCAACATGGAAGAAAACACTGGCTCTTTTCCCATCACATCTTAAGCAGAGAAAGACCGACTGTGCCCTGTTAATCAAATTAACCAAACTGGTACCACAGAGCTGCTGCCCTATAAACTCAGGCCTGTCCAGAACCAAACATCAGTCAAGAACAGTCCTTATTTACTTGGCTGGAGTTGCATGGTGGGTCTACAAGGTGGTTCTCGAACACCACAGGCACAGGCCACTTTTCACAGCAGGGCCTCCTTTCCTGAACTGCTTTCCTGCTGATCCCTCGCTGTGTCCTTAACACACTGGTCTTTTTCTACTCTGGTTTTTCTTCAGTGAATTATTTCAGCACCCAAAATCCTTGGTCCCAGAAATCACAGACGGATGGGAAGAGAGAATTGACCCCACCAGCTGTCCTCTGAGCTCCACACCCAAGGTAGAACTGTGTCCCCTACACAAATCATGTATAGAGGCAACAATAATGATAAATAAAAATTTAAGAAACCATGTTTGCACTTGGGTCTGGTAGTTTCTGGCGGTGGCTGAGGCAAGCGAATTGAAAATCGAGGGTCTTTCTGGTGGACTTGGTGAGATCTTGCTTCAATAAACACTAAAATACAAATATAGATACGTAGATATAATCGATACAACGTCCAGGCTTTGGATTTAGCTCAGTTGGTCATAGGTCTAGCATGTGCATGACCCTGTATTTAGTCCTCAGCATCCCATCAAAAGCAGGTATGGAGGGGTATGCCAGTAACCCCAGCACTTGGGAGTTGAAAGCAGGAAAAACAGGAGTCCAAGGTCATCCTTGGCTACATAGTCAGGTTGATCCCATCCTGGGATACATGAGACCCTGTATGGAAAAACTTAAATAAAAATAAAAAGTAAAAAGAGGTCTTGGGGTTATATCCCAGTGGTAGAGCACATGTCTGGCATGATCAAGGTGCTAAGTTCAGGACCTGGTAAGGGGCGTGTGAGATGCTGGGCAGCAGCACAGATAGCGACAGCACGGATGCATGGGATGGGGGCTCGCTTTTCCACACGCATTTACCTTTTTTCTCTTGCCTAAACTCACATCGGTGTTTTCCCAGGAGGCCTTACGTTCTAATATGGCCACCAGAGCCCACCCCCCTCCCCGCACAACTTCCTGCTCACCAACACACAAAGAGTGATTTGTGTTTCCTCAAAGATACTAAAAGTGGGAAGGAAGAAAACCTGTCCAATGGCACAGCACTTTAGAGAGCTCACCCATTCAGTGAAAAAGCCCAGCTCAGTGCTCCACAGACAACCACCTGGGAGAGTCTCTACACAGCTTTTCACACAAAAGACTAGAACACACATAAGGTGGCATTGGTGGAGGGTGGTGGATGGTGAAAGAATTGGCTCAAGGCAAACCAGATTAGGGAAAAAGCCAAGCACAGGATGTGCTGTACAGAGGCAGCAGGTGTGGTGATCAAGGAGGGACACCCACGTGGAGCCTGGCCTGTGCCTCCTATTAGTTGGGAGTCTTCCCTCTTCCATGTCCGGTTCCCACCATGCAATTCTGGACAAGTAAATAAACACTCTTGATTGGTTGCCGTTTGAGTCTGGGAAGGACTGAGCTCACCGGGCAGCAGCTCTGTGGTACAGTGTTTGTTAATTCAGTTGGTAGAGTCCAGTCCATCTTTTGTCTACTAAAGGTCTTGAGGGAAAGGAGCCAGTGTTGTCTTTCATGGTGTTATTTGGGACTCATACTTGACTTTTCTTGTATGTGGAAAATTCCTGTGAGGTACTTCTTCTCTTTTTGGCTTCTCAGTAGAGGCCTTCTCTCAACTCCTAAGACTCAGAAGTGGTTGAATTTGTTACTTTGTTTTCAGAAAAGGTGTGTGGTTGCTTATGTCTGGAATCCTAGAAATCTGAGAAGTAGAGGCAGATGAAACCAGAGTTCTAGGCCACCCTGGACTACCCAACAAAACCCTGTATCACAAAACAAAAGCAATCAAGTGAGGAAACTCAGGTCCAGAAAGATAAAGCCCCAATCTTCTCTCTCATACACAGATCTTAGCTTAGGTCGTTGCTGTGTTTAACTTGGAGCACAAGCAGAAGCCAGGAAGGTAGAGGGGGCCTTTGGTGGGGAGGGGACGTGTTACAGGAAGGGGGAGATTATCGGAAAGAAAACAGTAGAGAGGTAGAACACTGGAGCGGCCAAAAGCTTACGGTGTGAGGTGCCTGGGACTAGGGGCTGTGCTGGACAGCTTCAGTTGTCAACTTGAGACACCTGGGTAATGGGAGCTTCACCTGGGCAACTGCCTCCATTGGACAGGCCTGTGGCCATGTGTGGGGGGCATTTTCTTGGTTGTTGAGTGATGTGGGAGGGTCCAGCCTACTGCGGGCTGTGCCACCCCCCGGGCAGGTTGTTCTGTATTATAAAAGAAAGCAGGCTAAGCAGGGCCTGGGAAGCAAGCCAGTCAGCAGTGTTCCTCCATGGCCTGTGCTTCAGCTCCTGCCTCCAGGTTCCTGCCCTGCGTTCCTGCCTTGGACTCCCTGATAAACTGTGACCCAGGAGATGTAAGCCAAATAAACCCTTTCCTCCCCACGTTGGTATTGTTCAGAGTGTTTTGTCACAGCAGTTGAAAAGAAACTAGAACAGGGAGGAAGGCAGGAGTGAAGGAAGTGCTAACCCAGAGGAAGGGGCTAGAAAAGCCATATGGAAGTGACTGTCTCACAACCCTCTTTAAAAAATGCTTGGAGGAGTAGCAAAACACATGTCGAATTCAAATAGAGGGAAGAATACTAAGAGTTAAAGGGCTATGGGGGATGGGGGAGGTGGGATGAGGGAAGATAGTGCTCACTGGGATGATTAACTTAAACTAAGGGTGCATTTAAAAAGCCTCATGGAAACCCACTAGTAATGAAGCTGATTTCAAAATATAACTCAAAGGAAAAATGAATTTGACAGTTCTCAACACAGGTGGACTATGTCACTCACAGAAGACAAGGGTTCATAATGAAAATCACAGAACAAAGCATGGAATGCCTCCCCACGTTTTTTTCACAGGGAGACTGTAGAAGTTTGCAAAACAGTCCAGGCTGTTGCCATTACCCTTGATTAGCCACCAAAGCTACACAGGAGGATGTGATTGCTGAAGAGAACACAAATTTTGTGTATACAACACAGAGAGAAGTCAATCTCAAACAAATTGCTGGTTAGTTTTCATAGTGTTGGGAGTTGCTACACAGGTCTCTGGTGGAAAAAAGGCATCAGTCTCACCTAGGAGTTGTCTAGGCTTTATCTAGGACTGCACCCTACAGTCTACAACACTAACCGCTCAAGCAAGATGTGTCCACTTGTGCGGTAGTGGCACAAATGTTATGGGAGAAAGAGTCAGCTTTCTGATTGGATTTGAAGTCTGCTCCAGTAATGCCTGATACTTTGATCTTGGTCAAAACATCATGGATGGAGAGGTCATGGGCTTTAGTTTCCAACCTATTTTGTTATTTTGCTAAACAGATATGCTGTCAAGTGTCCTTGTAATGACTATATTTATACCCCTAGACCTGGGCTCCTCTCAGCCTTGGTCAGAGAAGCTTCTTTTCACAGTGGGCAGCAGTCAGTGCAGACACTCAAATGGTCACAGTGCTGAGATTAAGAGGCTGAGATGGAACATCTTCATCAACCCCCCCACCGCCAAGGCTCAGGGGACGCTGAGGAAGGAGAGTTGGAGTGTCAGAGCCTGAGGATGGGGAGGAGTGCTGCGAAATGCCATCTTCTGGACATGGCGTGGGTCGGGCAATCAGACGGCCACAGGAGCAGTGATTACCTTCAAAACGTCTACAAAAGTTCAGTCATACTAAATGCTGGCACGGATGAGGTAGGTGATCTCCAGGCTCTATCACTGACTGAGGACAGCTGCTGGAGGAGGGAGAGGGACTCACTTCTGGTAGGTTTCCCATGATCCAGGGCACAGCACCGCACTCGTGTGCACATGGACAGCACTAAGTGGACATACTGGGTTATAAAACAACAACAAAGAAAATATAATTAATATTTTCAATCTTTCCTAGACTAGCAGCTGATTTTTATTATTTTTGTTTATTTTTATTTTGTGTATGAGCGTTTTGCCTGCATGTGTGTAAATCCCCCTGTGTCATGCAATGTCCATGGAGTTCAGGAAAGGGTGTTGGATCCCCGGAACTGGAGTTATAGACACTTGTTAGCTGCCATGTGGGTGCTGGGAATCAAACTTGGGTCCTTGCAAGAGTCGTCAGTGCACTTAACCTCCGAGCCATCACTCTGGCCCCAAGGGAACAGTCGCTTTGTACCATCTTTATGACGAAGCTTTATTGGAAGAGCCGCACCCATGTGCTGACGTCTTCAGCAAACATGTTTGGTGCTAGATCAGCAACTTAGTGTGTTCTGTGGAAAGCTGACTTTACCATGACATGAAATAAGCATTTGATAGACGTCATGCTTTAAATTTTAATTTCTGTCACTTTCCACCTTAGCAGTAGGAGGTGAATTTTCTCTCCTGGTGCTGGGTGGCCACAGCACAGGGACCTGCAGCTCCTCAAAGCCATGTGATTATGAGGCTAGTCAACACGCCCTGCACTGCCAGGGGTTGGGTAGTGTGTTTAGAGCTTTCCCATCCAATCAGATGCACAAAATGTCCATTCAGTCTCCTGTTCTGCATGTGATCCAGTCTGTCGTCCCCAGATTTTCCATTTAACATTTTACAATGCGTCACTGCCTGGCCTTCCACACTTTGAGGATTTTTTTTTGGGGGGGGTCTTTTTGAGACAGGGTCTCCCTGTAGCCCCAGCTGTCCTGGAATGCACTATGTAGACCAGGCTGGCCTTGAACTAACAGAGATCCTCCTGCCTCTGCCTCCCGAGTGCTGGGATTAAAGGAGTGCGCCATCACACCTGGCTCACTTTGAGGATTTTAAGCAATTCTGCTAACCACTAAATGCACTGTCACTATAGCAGAGACATGACGGGGGTTGTGAGTGTTGGCCTCTTCCTGATCCCAGGCAGTGCTTTTGGGACTGGCTTGGGGCTACGCTTTGGCTCCTCCTTGGACCTGTGTTCCTGACAACAGGCTACTTCTTCAAGAAACAAGGATTTTTGCCTGTCCATCCATCCTTCTATCCATCCACCCACCCACCCTTCCATCCATCCATCCATCCATCCATCCACCCACCCACCCTTCCTTCCATCCATCCATCCACCTTCCATCCATCCATTCATCCATCCTTCATCCACCCATTCATCCATCCATCCTTCCATCCATCCATCCATTCATCCATCCATCCACCCTTCCATCCTTCTAGCCATCCATCCTTCCTTCTATCCATCTATTCCATCCTTCCTTCCACTCATCTATCCTTCTATCCATCCATCCTTCCCTCCATCCATCCATCCACGCATCATCTCTCCATCCAGGCACACAGCCATCCTTCTTGCTTCCCCTCCATTCCTCATGTGCACATGGACAGCACTAAGCCTTCTTTCAGCCTTCTCACCATCTCACTGTCCATCCACCTCTCCATCCACCCATTCCTGCATCCATCTATCCATCTACCCATACACTCACCAAACAAGCATTCATTGGTACCATGTCCCAAGCACTGTGCAGGTCTTAGCATATATAGAAAACACAGCAGACTCTCTGCTCATAAACAGACAGCAATTTCAAGGAAGCCCCGTGAGGGAAAGAAGCAGGGTACCCTGAAAGATG
>NW_008330120.1:2132420-2133150 GCF_000622305.1 Nannospalax galili
CTTCTTTGCTGTGTGTCTGTGTGTTTGTGGCTGTGTGGCTGTGGGGCTGTGTCTGTGTCTGTGTCTGTGTCTGTGTGTCTGGGGCTGGGGCTGTGGCTATGTCTGTGTGGCTGTGGCTGTGGCTATGCGGCTGTGTGGCTGTGGGGCTGTGGCTGTGGCTGTGTCTGTGTGTCTGGGGCTGTGGCTGTGTGGCTGTGTGGCTGTGGCTGTGGCTGTGGCTGTGTGGCTGTACATATGGAGGCCAGAGTTTGACATTAGATTTCTTTCTGATGTTCTAAACATTCCCAATGAGGCATGTCAATTAAATAACATTGTATACTTCCAATTATGTTACAATTTTGAGGACAGCTCAGAATAATAATATTCCCTTTTCTGTTCCTTCTGTCTCCTGAACCCCCAGTCCCTCCCTGCTACCCACTCTGATGATTCTAGAAGCCACCGCTGGGTAGAATGAGATGAAACACCTAAGGTTCAGTCATGGAATGCCCTACCCTCTCCCAGCCACAATTTCCAGAAAATATTCCTTGTACCCTTCAGTATCAGTGGTCAGATGTGACAGGTACCTTTAAAAACCATTTTTGAGGGTTGGGTGTGGTGGCGCATGCCTCTGATCCCAGCACTTGGGAGGCAGAGGCAGGTGGATCCCTGTGAGTTTGAGGCCAGCCTAGTCTACATAGTGAGTTCCAGGACAGCTGGGGCTACAGGGAGACCCTGTCTCAAAAAGACGAAA
>NW_008330120.1:2133280-2136308 GCF_000622305.1 Nannospalax galili
TCTCTCTCTCACACACACACACACACACACACACATCATGGCTACACACAGTAACAATAATGATAGTAGTAATAATAATAATAAACGTGCTTATAGCTGAGTATCGTGGCTTCTCTGGAGGCAGAGATGTAAAAACCTGGCCAACGTGGTAAGACCCTGTCTCCAAATAAAAAGTAGGCTGTGCTTGTAGCACAGCGGGTAGAGCACGTGCCAAGCATGCACAAGGCCCTGTGATCAGTCCCCAGCATCAGGTAAAAACCACACATCATGGCGCATGCCTGTAATCCTTAGCACTGAGAAGGTGGAGACAGGAGGATCAGAGGTTCAAGGCCATCCTTGGCTCATAGCGAGTTTGAAGCCATGCTGGTTACAGGAGACCCTGTCTCACAAAGAAATTAGATAAAAATAAAAAGCCAGAAGAGGGCTTGGGGATGAAGCTCAGTGGAAGAGAACAGTTTCACGTGATGGAGGCTCTGGGCTCATCGCCCAGTAAGGGATGTGCGTGAGAACCAGGGCAGCTGGGAGGACAGTGACAACGGGACAGATGGGGAATCCCGTTTCCCATGTACATTGTACTCTCTTTCTGCTGAGAGTCACGCCGTTCAGCGTCTTCCCAGGAGACCTGCCTCTCTAAGATGGTGGCCCGAAGCATCGCTAGGAGGAAGCCCTCCTCCCTCCACCCACTACTTCCTGCTCATGTTTTTCCTCAAAGACACCGAAAGAGGGAAGGAAGAAAACTTGTCCAGGGACACGGTGGTTTGGAGAGACAGGACCATTCAGTCAGAAAACCCACCTCAGTATTCCACAGAGAAGCATCAGGGAGTCCCAACACGTCTTTTCACAGAGAACATTGGAACATATGTAAGCGAAGCTGGCAGAGGATTTGTGGGTGGTGAAGGAATTCGCTCAAGACAGACCAGAGACTCTCCTGTTATAGTATGGACATTACAGGCAAAATGCATCCACCGGTAGAACAGTGATCTGAAGGTTATGGAGTAGCTAACTGCTTTCAGATTGGATTTGAGGCCTGTTCTACAGGTGGGAATTTTATGCCTGGGCAAAAGTCCACCGCTTGGGACACACGCCCTAGGGAGTACCTGTTGTTGTTTTGCTGAATGGTCTTGATGTCAAACTCCCTTGTAAGCATTTATGTTTGTAACTGTAGACATGGTCCGAGAAGCTTCTCTGTAGTAGATGGCAGGCAGTGGAGAGACACAAAAGTACTCCAAGTGCTGAGACTAGGAGATTGAACTTCACGCCTAAATGGAACCTTTGTATCAAGGCCAGCACCACCATGTCTCAGAGAGCATAGAGGATGAAAAATCGAGAGTGTGAGAGATGGAAAACAGTCCTGGGCAATGCTGACATCCGTGCCAGACTTCGGTGCTGCACTCGCAAGCTCACAGCAGCTGTGGTTTCCTTCACAAGACCTGCACAAGATCAAGCCAGCCTGAATTCCAGCGCAGATGGTGATGATGATCTCTAGGCCCCACCCCTTACTGAGGAGTGATTACCATTGGATAGTAGTTGGATGAAGGTGAATCATTCCTTTTCAAAGATGTGGCCTCTGGTAGACTTTAACACTCCATGGTTGGCCCCAAAGACACACAGATACTGACAGCACAAGTGGGCTTTATTGGAAGAAGTACTCTCATGTACTAGCATGTCTTGAGCATGCTAGTTTGGGATACAACAGCAAATCAGTATGTTCTCTCTATGTTTGACTTTATGACAATATGAACACAGCAAGGTATCCAATAGAAATCATTCTTTAAGCTTCAAAATTTTGTCTTTTTCCAAGTTAGCAATGTGAGGTGAATTTTCCCTCCTGTTGCTGGGTGGTAGATGTGCAGTGACCTGCTGCTCCCTCAAAGACATATTGTGGTAAGAATAATCAACCTCTGTTCTCAGAGTTTGTGTGTCCAATTTCGTGTTTACCATTCAAATATACGTACATGTCCATCTAGGTCTCTACTGTTACATTGGTTCCATTATGTGCCTGATTTTCCTTTTAATGTTTTATGTTGTTTAACGGGCCTAATGTACGTATCTTGACATTTTAAAGCTATTCTGCCAATCAACAGAGGAACTGCGCTGTTTTAGAGACATGACCAGGAGGTGCCCTGAGGCCTGGCCCCTGATTCCAGGGAGCACTTCTGTAACTGGCTGGGGCTACTCTACAGCTCCTGCCAGGAACTATGTTCATGATAACAGGCTTCACTAAAACATAAGATTTTGCCTCTCAGGCAATGTGACTGGGGAGTTAAGACACAGCACGTACAGGCTCCCATTTCTTCTTTACCCAGCACATCCAAGCCTGTATGAGTCATCTCTCAAATAGTTGAAGAAATCATTCAGTTATCACTATGTTCAATGTCTCCCAGGCCGCTCTTTTCTCTTACTGGAATGGCAAACTTTTTAGTAACTGTTTTCTTTAAAATTCGTCCATTCATCTATTCCTCATGCCATTTTCCCCACCATTCATATGTATTAGCATCTACCCATACATCCATTTATCTATTTCTTGATTCATTGAAATGCCCATGTTTCCATCTTATCCATCCTTCCATCCATCCTTCCATCAATCCACCCTTCCATTCATCCATCCTTCCATCCATTCATCCATCCATCCATGCATTCAACAATCCATCCATATCTACATACATCTTTCCTTCTATATATCTATTTTTCTTCCATATGTCCATTTGTTTATCCTTCCATTCACCTATCCTTCTTAGTGTCCTTCCATCCATCCATCCTTCTATCCATCCTTCTCTCTGTCCTTCCATCCATCCATCCTTCTATCCATCCTTCCATCCATCCATCCTTCTATCCATCCATCCATCCATCCTTCTATCCATCCTTCTCTCTGTCCTTCCATCCATCCATCCTTCTATCCATCCTTCCATCCATCCATCCTTCCATCCATCCATCTTTCTCTCATTCATCAAATACTCGCTAGTACTGTCTTTGTATACAAAATATAATCCTTGCCTTCCAGAAAGTCACAGTCTAGGAAGTGTAATCA
>NW_008330120.1:2140029-2176357 GCF_000622305.1 Nannospalax galili
TCTGTCATCTGTCTACTTAGTACCATTGTGTCTACAGTCTATCAAGTACCTATGTACGTACCTTTTCTTTCTTTCTTTCTATCTACCGATCCTTCCATTCCATCCATCCATCATCCATCCATCATCCATCCATCTATCCATCATCCATCCATCATCCATCCATCTATCCATCATCCATCCATCATCCATCCATCTATCCATCATCCATCCATCATCCATCCATCTATCCATCATCCATCCATCATCCATCCATCTATCCATCATCCATCCATCATCCATCCATCTATCCATCATCCATCCATCATCCATCCATCTATCCATCATCCATCCATCATCCATCCATCTATCCATCATCCATCCATCATCCATCCATCTATCCATCATCCATCCATCATCCATCCATCTATCCATCATCCATCCATCATCCATCCATCCATCATCCATCCATTCGTCCATCATCCATCCATCCATCCATCCATCAATCCATCCATCCAACCCTCATTCATCCATCATCCATCCATCCATCTATCCAACCATCATCCATCCATCCATCATCCATCCATCCATCCATCATCCATCCATTCATCCATCCCCATCATCCATCCATCCATCATCTATCCATCTATCCATCATCCATCCATCCATCCATCATCCATCCATCATCCATCCATCTATCCATCATCCATCCATCATCCATCCATCCATCCATCATTCATCCATCCATCCATCATCCATCCATCCCTCAGCCATCTATCCATCATCCATGTACCCATCTACTTACCAAACAGCACTTAGTGGGCACCATGTCCAAGGGATTGTGTAGTCCCTAGTGTATGGCAAAAACGAAGCAGACTCTCTGCCCATAATCACACAGTAATTTCCAGAATCCCCGTATCTTCAAAGACAATGAGGTTTGTTCTCCATCAGGTAAGCCAGAACTCAGAGAAGGAGGAGAGGGTTGGGGTGAGAAAATTAGAGGAAGAAAGATGGACAGAAGCTGTGGTGTGTTGGGAGGAGGGAGTTTGAAGATGGAGGTTTAATGATTAAGAGTCTGAGGGGAGTGTTGGATGGAAGAGTATTGAGGCCTATGTTTCCTAGAGTGGTGAATCTGGGCTCCAGTGCAGGTGTGTGTGTGTGTGTGTGTGTGTGTAAATCTGTGGATATACATGAGGAGGTCAGAGGCAGACATCAGGTCTCTTGTCTCTTCCTTAAACATTCCAAAGTAGACACATAGTTAAATGACACTGTAACATTGTATGGTTACAATTCTGTTATAAATGTGCCAGTGTTCAGAAGAAGTAATTCCATTTCCTGTGCCTTCCCACCACCCACCACCCACCCTCCTGCTACCTGTGAGGACTTTGGAAGCCACAAGCTTGTTGGAAAGGGGACAGACACCTACAGTTCAGTCGTGGAGTGACCTCACCCCCTCCCAGCATCTCTTTCAAGAACACATTCCTAGCACAGATGCAACGTGCACCTTTAATAAGCATGCTTGAGGGACGGTGAGATGGCTCGGGGGTTGAAGGTGCTTGTGCTACAAGCCTGCAGACCTGAGTTTGATCAGGTATTCGCATAAGGATGGAAGGAGAGAAAGGACTCCACAAAGTTGTCGTCTGACCTCCACAAGAAGTGCCCCACACGTAGATCAAGTGGCAATACACACAACTAATTTAAAATAAAAGTAATTTAAAAATCATGCTCTAAACTGAGTCTGAGGCTATTCCATAGTTTGAGAAAGGAAGATGTCAGGTTCGGGGCCTTTCTGGCGAACTTAGTGGGGGTCCTATGTCAAGGTAAAGGGAAGCTTTGGATATCAGTTGCTAGAGCAAATGCTTAGCATGTGGAAGGCCTTGTGCTGTCTCCAGTACCACATGAAGCCAGGAGTACTGTTAGATCCTGCAATCCTAGCACTGCTTATGGAGGCAAGAGTATCTTAAGGTCATCCTTTGCTATATAATGAGTTTGGAATCACACAGGAGATCATGTCTGAGGCTGTGTCTGAAAAGACAATGAGAGTAAAAAGGGAACACATCCATCATCCATGTCGTTCAGTAGAACACAGATCACATATGACGGAGGCCCTAGTTTCAATCCCTAACAAGGGGTGTGTGTGAGAATCATAGCCGTAGGGAAGACGGTGACCACAGTGACGAATATGGGACCTCACTTTCCCCAACATACGTGTGTTTTCTTTCCACTGAAATTCACATTTTGCATTTTTCTCAGGAGGCATGTCATTCCCACCTGGCATCCAGAAGAAACTGGGAGACAGCACGCCTCCCGACATCCTCTACTTCCTCCTCAGTAAGGGACAGGCCAGGGTTTGTATTTCTTCAGTAATACTGAATTAGGGAATGAACACATCCTGTTCGCTGTAGAGACCACCATTCCATTAGAAACGCCCAGGATGTTATTAATGGAGCACCGGTGTGGTTCACAGAAAACACTGGAACATACACAGGACCTATGGGGGACGATGGCTGGCTGGTGAAGGGATTCACTCCAGAGCCCCGAGAAGAGAAAGAGCTGAGTACAGGGGTTGCTGCAGGACAGCAGAGGCAAGGAGTCCTGTGGGGACGACCCGACCCGGGCCAGGTGTGGCCTGTGGTGCTTGTCCTCGGGAGCCGTCCGCCTTCCGGTTTTGGGATCTTCTGTGCAGTTCTGGCCAAGCCAGTGAGGACTGTTCTGATTGGTTGATGTTTGGCTTTGGTCAGGTCTGAGTTTGTAAGACGGGAGCTCTGTGGTAACAGTTTTGGGCCTGAGTTACCTTGTTAACCCGATTGGCAGTACACAGTCACGGCTTTCAGCTGTTTAAGGTTTGGCATGAAATGAGCCAGCGCTTGCTTTCTTCTATGGTGCTGTTGGGGACGCTTAACGGACTCATCATGTATTGAGGAAAGTTTCCCTTTTCAGTTTCTCAGTCATGACCTTGTTTCTACACTTAGGACTCACAACTGTTTAAAGTGTTTGATACTTGATAAATATTTAAAGCCAGGTGTTTTTGTTTATGTCTGTAACCCAAGAACTTGGAGAATTGGAGGCTGAAGAATCAGGAGTTTCAGACCAACAAAATCACCTCAGTTTGCAACAAGACCCTGTATCACAAAACAGAATCAACAGAGTGAGGGAACTCAGGCCTAAGAAGACAAAGCCCAGATGTTCTCTCTCATCAGCAGATCCCAGCTTCAAGTCTTTTTTGTGTTTAACTTTAAGCAAAAGTGGAAACCAGAAAGGTAGAAAGGGTGCTTTGGGAACGGGGGACATGGTAAGGGAGGGTTAGTAGACTGTAGGTGTTGGGAACGGGGGATGTGGTAAGGGAGGGTTAGTAGATTGCAGGTAAAACAAAAGAGAAGCAGAATACCGGCATGTGCAAAGGCTTAAGCTTGGAGGGACTTGGGAGAATAGGGAAAATTGAGGCGCTAAGAGGAGGGTCAAACTAAAGGCATGGGGTCGGAAACATCGGAGGAAAGCCAGCGAGCTCATAAACCAGCTTAAAAATCATCAATTGGAGGGATAGTCGAACACACATAAAATCAAAGGAGACGGGGAACACTGGGAGTTAAAGGTTCGAGAAGGGATCAGTGGGAGAGAGGGAGATCAAACCAAGTGTATGGGGATTGACCATAACTAAGGTTGTATATAAAAAGGGTTTATGGAAACCCAAAAAAAGTTTGAATGGAATTACCTTGCATGGGTCAATGAAGACCTGGGTTATTAAATTAAAATCCCGGCATAAGACCTGGGATATTGCCCAGAAGTTATTGTTCAGGGAGATGACAGCGGTCTCAAGAACAGCATGGGCTGTTATAATTGCCCTTGATTAATCACCAGAAGAACCTGTTAAGAAGCTACTTTGAGGGGCTGGAGAGATGGCTCAGTGGTTATGAGCACTGACTGCTCTTGCAGAGGACCTAGGTTTGATTCCCAGCCCCCACATAGCAGCTAACAACTGTCCTAACCCCAGTTCCGGGGGATCTAACACCTGACCTCTGCAGGCCTTGCGTGGACATGGGTGCGGTTACACACATGCAGGCAATGCACATAAAATAAAAATAAATTTAAAACGTTTTTTAAAGAAAAGAAGCTATTTTTGAAGATACCACACTGTAGCTAGAGGACATAGAGAAGTCAGTCTCTAACATCCCAGAAAACCTCCTCTCTGCTGACTTGCTTTCATAGTTCTGGAAGGGGCTATGCATGGTGCTGAGTCAGAAAAGAAATTAGTGGTCTTCCCAGGCATTAGACCCTGCATTCTGCAACACCTGCTGTTGTAATCGTGGCATTGCTGGTATAAGGTAGATAACCTTTTCTGATTGGATCTGAGGTCTATTGCACAGGGTGTTTCATGCCTAGTGCTGTTTCTGTTAAAAAGCCCATGGCTGGCGAGGTCACAGAATCCAGGGTAAACTTACCATTGCTATTTTGCTAAATAGCCATGCTGTAAAAATTCCCTCTAATTATTTTTGGTTCTACCCATAGACCTAGTCTGCTCTCAGCTTTGGTCAGGGGAACTTCTTTTTGCAGGGGGCAGGAGTCTCTAGAAAGATGTATAGCTCATCAAAGTGTTGAGAATAGGAAACAGATCTTAGTCCCAAATGGGACACTTTTATCAACCACATCATTACTAAAGCTGGCAGAACATCCAGGAAGAGGACGTGGACAGAATGGAAGGCACAGGGGTGGGGAGGGGTGTGAAACGCCGTTTCCTGGACTGACATGGCTATTGTGCTCATGAACTCACAGCGGCTGTGGTTACCTGCACAGATCTGCACATGATCAAGCCAGTCAAAATTCAGATGATGTAGATGCTCCCCAGGCATCATTCCTTAATGAGGAGCCACCAGCAGTGGATTGTTGCCTGGGAAGGAGAACCATTCATATTTGAGGATCTGGTAGAATTCCTTTGCTCCAGGGATGGCCCCAAACCCACACACATACTGTCAGCAATAAGTAAACTTAGTGAGTTATGAACAATGACAACACAATAACCTTCACTACCATCACCACAATCACCAATCACAAGGAAAATATAATTAACTAATTAGAAAAGAGAATTTTCATCTTCTCCTTAAGCTTGTCTCTGTCTCTGTAAGTAAAGTTTTATTGGACAATTCATACTTATTTGCTTCTGTCTTCTGCATGGCTCTTTTGGGCTAAAACGGGGACTCAGAATGTTCTGTATATGATTGACTTTATGATAATGTGTTAGCAACAAGCATTCAAGAGAAATGATGCTTTAAGTTTTGAATTTTTGTGTTTTTCCACGTTAGCAATATAAGGTGAATTTTCTCTCCTGATTTTGGGTGGTAGAAGTGCCGTGACCTGCAGCTCCCTCCAAGCCGTGCAATCATGAAAACAGTCAACATGTCCTGTGCTGCGAGGGTTTGGGAGCTCGTGCTTTGTTCCCATCCAATCATAAATACGAAATGTCCACCTGGGTCTCCTGCGGCTGCACAGCTCCCTTCATCTGCACTAGAGTTTCCATTTAATGTTCTATGGTGTGTCACAGACCTCACCTTACACACACTTTAAGGATTTTTAGGAATTCTACTAACCACCAAATGGACTAGCATGGTTGGAGAGATGTGACTGGGAGGTGCTGTGAGTTCTGGCCTCCTGATTCCAGGGAGCATCACTGGGACTGGCCTGGGAACTCTTCTGCTTCCAAGGGGACCTGTATTTATGACAACAGCCTGGCGTTTTGAAATGAAAGAAGGCGCTTTCCTCTCAGGCAAAGTACTTGGGGAGTGAAGGTTCTGACCAGGTACCTATGCAGCAGGTTCAAGTTTATGCTTATTCCCTTATTCCTCTTTTTTCTGGTGTGTGTGTGTGTGTGTGTCTGTGTGTCTGTGTCTGTGTGTCTGTGTATGTCTGTGTGTGTGTCTGTGTGTGTGTGTGTGTGGGTGTGTCTGTGTGTGTGTGTCTGTCTGTGTGTCTGTGTGTCTGTGTATGTCTGTGTGTCTGTGTGTGTCTGTGTGTGTGTCTGTGTGTGTGTGTGTGTGTCTGTGTGCATGTTTATCCATTTTTTTTCAGACAGGGTGTCACTATGCAGTACTGGCTGGCCTGGAACTCACTGTGTAGTCTAGGAAGCCTTGAGCTCAGAAAGATTCAGCTGCCTCTGCCTCCCGCATCCTGGAATCAAAGGCATGTGCCACCATGCTTGACCTTCGTGTTTCCTCTTCACCCTGCATATCCAAAGCTGTTTGAGTTATTTTTCTAATAGCTCATGAAATCATTTATTTATTACCACCTTCAATTCCTCCCATGCTAAAGCCTTTGTTTACTTGAACAACTCAGTTTCTTGTTTGATTAAACTCCACTCATTCATGTATCCTTCCTGTCATTTCTCCTGTTATCTATCCATCTGTTCTATGACCCACCTTTTCATCCACTTATCCACCTCATCATCCACCCACCTCATCATCCATCTATCTCATCATCCATTCATCCATTTATTCATCCATCATCCATCTATCCATCTGTTTATCCATCCATCCATCCATCCATCATCTATCCGTCCATCTCCCCATCATCTTACCAAACTCATATTTATTGATCACCATGTCCCAAGCACTGTGCATGTTCTGGCGTATATAGAAATCAGACTGTTTGCTCAGAAACAAACAGCAATTTCAAGGAAGCCCTGTGAGCAAAAGGAGAGGGTGTCCCGAGAGACACGGATGCCAGGAGTCCACACCAAGAAGGTTTCAGGAGGTGATGGGTCTCTCTGGAGAAGTGATGCATGGGTGGAAAGAAGCTGTATATAATTTATTATCAAATTGAGACAGCCTGGGGTGAGGAAGTGCTATTAAAATTACGTAAAGATATTTGACAGAAGCCAGGAGTGACCAGGGCAATGAGGTTTGATCATGTTTCTGTAAACCAGGACTCCAAACATGAACTCAGAGTGTTGGGGTGAGCAAGAGGAGGGGAGAGGAAGAAAAGACTGTGAGGTGCTGGCAGGAGGGGTTTTGGGTGATTGAAGATAAGTAATTAAGAGTCTGAAGAAAATGGAGGACACAAGGACTGAGGGACAGTAGCTCTGTGTGTGTGTGTGTGTGTGTGCCTCTGTGTGTGTGTGTGCCTCTGTGTGTGTGTGTGAGTGTAGTAAAGTGAACATATATCTGGAAGCCAGAGGCTGACATCATGTGTCTACCCGCCGGCTGAGGTGGTACACGTCTTTAATCTTTAATGGGAGCAGAGGCAGGCAGATGTCTGTTAGATTGAGACTCCGATATATAAACATTCCAAAGTAGAGAGATCAGTTGAATGACACCGTAACATTATATCGCTACAATTTTGCTATAAATGAGTCTACAGTTCACATAAAATTATTTCCTTTCCTGTGCCTGCCCTGCCCCCACCCCGTTCCTTCCAGCTGCCTACGCTTTGATGACTTGGAAGGCGCCAGCTTGGTGGGAAGAGGGCAGACACCTATGCTTCTGTGGAGTGGCCTCACCACCTCCCAGCCCCACTTCCAGAAAACATCCCCAGCAAGCTTCAGTACTGCTGCCCAGATGCAACATGCACCTTTGAGAAAATAGTTGAGATCTAGATGGCTTAGCAGGAAAGGCGATTGCCCCACAAGCCTGGAGGCCTGAGGTCTATCCTGGGAACCCATGTAAAGGTAGGAGAGCACTGACCTCACAAATATGTCCTCTGACTTCCACAGGCATGCAATGCAAACCTGCCCACGTACATACCTCATGTCCACAAATGTGCACACACGTGTACACACTAATAGTAAACATTTTTTAAACTATGAACTTTGAAGCTGAGTCTAGTGGATTCTGTAGCGTCTGAGGAAGGTGGATGGAAGTGCAAGGCCTTTCTGACTAACTTAGCGAGAACCCATCTTAAAATAGAAAGTAGGCTTTGGATGTATCTCAGTTGGAAGCTCATGTAACCTGGCATGTGCAAGGCCTGTGTTTGGTCCCCAGCACCACATAAAAACCAGGCTTTGTGGCACACGCCAGTAATCTTAGCATCGGGGAAGTAGAAGCAGTAATATCAGAAAGATAAGGTCATCCCTGACTATGAAGTGAGTTTTGAGGCCAACCTGGGATGCATGAGATGCTGTCTCAGTAATGAATTAAACAAAAACTAAAGAGGTCTTGGAGGTGTCGTCCAGTGGTAGAGCACTTGCCTCCCGTGAGGCAGAGCCCAGGTTCATCCCCTCAGGGGTGTGTGGGAACCAGGCGGCAGTAAAGCCAGTGGGGTACCTGTGGGGAGCCTCCCTTCCCCACACATCCTCATTTTCTTTCCACTGAAACTCACACTGTTCACAGACCAGTAGTTCCAAGATAGTGACTGAAAGTAAATCTGAGGGACAAACCACACCCCTGCACCCACTAATTCCTCCTCACCAACACAGAGAGTGTTTTTGTTTTTCCTAAAACATCCTGAAGAGGGAAGGAAGGAGACCTGTCCATGGACACAGCAATTTGGACACGTTACCATTCTGTCAGAAAGCCACCTCGGTGTCCCACAGAAAACACTAACATATGTGAGCTTTTGGAGGATCGGAAGATGGTGAAAGAATTCTCTCAAGACAGAGCATGGTAGAGAAAGTCCTGAGCATCAGGTACTCTGCTGTCTTTTTGGTTGTAAGCCTGAGGCTTTAATGGCCGCGCCAACTCTCCAGCCCACAGCGGATACTCTGTAAGGGAGCAGCCTCACGTAGGCCTTGATTAAAAACTACTTGCTGCAAGGTGTGGCCTGTGGTACTTTGACTTGGGAATCATCCCCCTTCCAGGTTAGGTTCCCATCATGCAATTCCAGCCAAGCAAATTAGAATGCTGCTGATCAGTTGATGTTTGACTCTGGGTGGAGCTGAATTCTCAGGGCAACAGCTGGTGCCAGTGTTGGTTAACTTGATTGGCAGGGCTCGGTCATACCTTCCGTCTATTTAAGGTTTCGTGAGAAAGTAGGCAGTGTTTTCTTTATGGTGTTACTGGGGATGCTTCTTAGACCTTCATCCCATGTGGAGAAACTCCTGTGAGGGACTTGTGGCTTGTGTGTGTGTGTGTGTGTGTGTGTGTGTGTGTGTGTTTCCATTTCAGTCATGGCCTTCTCTCAACTGCTAGGGCTCAGAAATGTTCGAATTTGATAACCTTCGAAGCTGAGTGTTATCACCTCTGTCTACAATGCCAGAACTTGGAGAAGTGAAGGCAGAAGAAGCAGAGGTTCCAGAGCAGCCTGGGATACGCAACAAGCCCTGCTTCACGGACGAGAACATGAAACAAAACCCGAGAGAGGTGACAAAGCCACCGCCACAGGTTCGCTCTCATTGGTGGATTACAGCTTCAGCTCATTTGTGTGTTTACCCTGGAGCACAAGCGGGGCACAGGGAGCCAAAAAAAAAGGGCCTTTAGGAAGAAGAGCACGCGTGAAAGAAGGTGGATAGTAGGTTATAGCTAAAAGGAAAGTAGAAACGTAGACGCCTCAGGAGGCAGAGATGGGTAAGTTGGTCAGGGCAGGGAAGAATGGGAGAAATCAGAGGATAAGGGGAGGGGTGGCCCAAGGAAGGGCATAGAAAAGGCCATAGAGAAGCCACTATCTCACAGCAGAACTTAGAAAAGTAATTGGAGGGAAAATAGAACACCTGGGGAATGAGAGAGGAGGGAAGGGAATTCTGGGAGTTAAAGGATTAAGCCAGGAAGGGGTGATGAGATGGACAGGAGGGGAGAGTGAGTTGGATAACCAAAACTAAAGATGTGAAAAGAACATTGTGGAGATGCACTAGCTGACAAGCTAAATT
Organism: Nannospalax galili; assembly: GCF_000622305.1. Classification (NCBI taxonomy): domain Eukaryota; kingdom Metazoa; phylum Chordata; class Mammalia; order Rodentia; family Spalacidae; genus Nannospalax; species Nannospalax galili. The sequence goes on from NW_008330120.1 coordinate 2,149,793, forward strand.
CAAAACAGAGCTTTAAAAAGCATAGATTTTGAACTGAATTACCTTGACGGGTAGACAGTGCCACTCCCAGAAGACACAGGCTATGAAATGAAAATCACAGTACAAGTCTTGGGATATCTTTCTAATACTTAAGCATTCATCAGGGAGACCACAGACATTTCCCAAAGAGCACGGGCTACTGCCGTTGCCTGGATCGGCTGACACAGTGACATGGTAAGAGCCTGTTGCTGAAGACAACGCTTTGGCCACGGGACGTAGGGGAAACCATCACAAACTAGGGACCTTCTTTCCTGATGGCCAATTTCCATCGTATCAGAAGCTGAGATGCAGGCAGCTGGGGCGGAAAAGACATCTGTTGTCCTCCCCAGCACTGAACCCTACGTCCTGCAGTATGGACCTCCAGGAAAGATGTGCCTCCTGGTGCAACAGTGGCATGAGGGTTGTGGTGGTAACTAACCACTTTCTGACTGGATTGGAGGCCTGCTATATAGAAGGAAATTTCATGCTTGATGCTGTATCCTGGTCAAAAGCTTTAGCTGATATTTTGCTAAACTGTCATGCTTTCAAATTTCCTTTTAAGTATTTACGTTTCTATCAATAAACCTGGGCTGTTCTCAGCCTTGGTTGGAGAAGCTTTTTTTTTCTTTATTCAATGGATAGTAGTCAAAGGAGATATGTATAACTGTTCAAAGAAAGTCTGAGAATAAGAGACTGAGGTCTCAGCCCTAACTGGGACGTCTTTATCAACTCTACCACCATCAAGACTCAGGGAATAGTCAAGAAGAGAGGTAGAAAGAGTGTAAGATCTAGAATATGAGAAGTGTTCTGAAATGCTGATTTCTAGACACGTCATCACTATCACACTCAGGAACTCACAGTGCTGTGGTTACATGAAAAAGACCTCCACATCTAGCATAGATGGGAGATCATCCGTCATAGACGATCTAGGCCCCACCCCTTGCTGAGAAGCTATTCACAGCAGATAGTTTTTGGAGAGGAAGAGTTGTTCTTTTAAAAAAATAGTTATTTATTATTATTTTATGTGTGTAAGCGTGTTTCCTGCAGGTATGTAAATGCACCTGTGTTGTAGAATGCCTGCAGAGGTCAGAAGAAGGTGTCAAATCCCCCGGAACTGGAGTTAAGGATAGTTGTTAGCCACTATGTGAATTCTGGGAACTGAATCTGGGTCCTCTGCAAGATCAGCCAGTGCTCTTAACTGCTGAGCTATCTCTTTAGCCCCAATACTTTATGTATTATTTTAAGCTTATGTGTATGAGTATATTGCCTGTATGTAGGTATGTGCACCCATGTCATGTAGAGTCTGTGGAGGGCAGAAAAGGGTGTTGAGTTCCTTGAAATGGGGTGACTGGTGGCACAGCCGCCATGTAGATGCTGAGATCGAACCCAGATCCTCTGCAAGAGCAGCCAGTGCTCTTAACTGATGAGCTATCTCTCTAGCCCAAGAACTATTCTTTTCGAGGATGTTGCCTCTGATAGAAATTCCATGCTCCAGGGGATGGTCCCACAGCCACGTACATCTTGGCAGCGCTAAGTGAACTTAGTGGGTTATAAAATACCACCACCACCATCAACAAAAACAGCAAGAACCTCTCATTACCTCCCCCTCACCACCAGTAACAACACTCACCAATTTTTTAAAAAACTAACTGAAAGAGAGAATTTCCATTGGTCTTAATGCAGTAGTTGACTTGCACCTGCCTTTTAAATAAAGTTTTATTAGAACAGCCACTCTCCTTTGCTTCTGCATGGCCATAATAGCAACTTAATGTGTTCTGGATGTGACATTTATTTATTTATTTATTTATTTATTTATTTATTTATTTGTCTTTTTTGAGGAATCAAACCCAGGGTCTCTTTGTCATTGATCTGTACTGCTCACCCTTTTTTTTTCCTTTTATTTGAGACAGAACCACTCTAAATTGCCCAGATTGCCATTGAACTTGCCCTGTAGCCGGCTTATTTTTTTAAATATTTTGTTTACTATTTTTCTTTTACGTATATGAGTGTATTGCCTACACGTAGGTAGGTTCAGCCGTGTCGTGCAATGCCCATGGGTTAGAAGAGGGCATCAGATCCCTGGGAATTGGAATTACGGATGGTTGTTAGCTGCCATGTGGATGCTGGGAATTGAACCCGGTCCTTTGCAAGAACAGCCAGTGCTCTTAACTGCTGAGCCATCTCTCCAGTCCTGTGACTGACGTTATGATGATGTGAAAGCAGGAAGCATTCAATAGAAATCAGCCTTTGAATTTCAAATTTTTGTCTTTTTCCAAGTTAGCAACACTAGGTGAATTTTCTCTCCTGGGTTTGGGTGACGGACATGCAGTGACCTGCAGCTCCCTTTAAGCATGTGATCATGAGAATAATCGACATGTCCTGTGCTGCCAAGGTTGCAGATGTTTTGTGTTTTCCCCTCTGATCAGATATAAAACGTCCCTCTAGATTTCCTGCTTGTACGTTAGCTTCCTTTTGTCTTCCCCAGATTTTCCACCAATGCTTTATGATGTGTCATCGGCCCGTTCTTACACATTTTGAGGATTTTAAGGACTCTACGCAGCACTTCTGGGAGATGCCATGAAGGCTGTCTTCTTCCTGACCCCAAATAGCTGCTGAGGCTCTTCTTCAGCTCCCGCAAAGACCTGTGTCCGCGCTATCAGCTCTCACTTCAGGAAACAATAGGAACTTGCCTGTCAGTCGAGGTGCTTTGGGAATGAGGACTCAGGCCACAGACTAAAGAGGCAGTGCAGGCTCATTACTCAATTATCACCACCTTCAACTCCTTCTGGCCCACAACCTTCTCTTCTCCAAATGACTAGCACATTCCTGACTGATTCTTTTACCCTTTGGGTCATCTATTGCTCTGTCATTTCTGTCACTTACCCTTCTATGCTTTTATCCATTTCTCCACCCATCGGATCTATCATCCATCCATCATCCATCTATCCATCACTTATCCATCCATCATCTATCATCTATCATCCATCCATCCATCCATCCACTAACCATCCATCCATCCATCCACTAACCATCCATACATCCATTAGTCATCTATCTATTCATGATCCATCCATCTATCCATCATCTATCCAGCCATCCTTCATCATCCATCCATCATCTATCCATCCATCCTTCATCATCCATCCACTATCCATCCATCCATCTATCCATCCATTCATCCATGTATTCATCTCATCATCCTTCACTCTGTCCATCCAGCTACCCAAATAAGCATCCATTTTTCCTTCCATCCATCCATCCTTCATCCTTTTACGTATCCGCCCTTCTTCTTTCCATTTGTCCTTTTACCATCATCTCACCATCTGTGCATACGTCTCTTCATCTGTCTAATCATCCATCTCCTCATCCACATATCAAACAAACATTTATTGGTACATGTCCCCAGCACTGTGCAGGTCCTAGTGTACAGAGAAAATAGAGCAGACTCTGCTCATAAACAAACAGCAAGTTCAAGGAAGCCCCATGAGGGCAAGGAGCAGGGCATCCTGAAAGACAATGATGTCAAGAGTCTGTATTGAAAAGGTCTGGGGAGGTGATGGGTCTCAGCAGGCAGGAGATGCACGGGAAGAAAGAAAACATGGATAATTTATTGTCAAACTGGAACAGGCCTAAGGGTGAAGAGAGTACTGTTCCAAATGCAGCATAACTGACATAAACCAGGAATGGTCGTGGTAAATGGAAGAATGGTCATGCTCCTGTAAGCAGGACCCAGGAGATGAGCAGAAAGGGTTCCATGAGGAGGAGAGGAGAGGAAGATAGGGGCACAGAAGACCGGGGTGCTGGCAGGAGGGAGTTTGGGCGATGCAGATCCAATGGGAGTGAACAAGAGTCTGAGGTAATTATGGGATGTGAGAGGAATAAGTGGCAGTGCTCTCTCTCTCTTCTCTCTCTCTCTCTCTCTTTCTCTCTCTCTCTCTCTCTCTCTCTCTCTGTGTGTGTGTGTGTGTGTGTGTGTGTGTGTGTTTTAAGTGTACCTGTGTGTGGATATATTCAGGCAAGAGATTGACAGCAGGTGTCTTCCTAATGTTATAATCATTCCAAATAGACATGTCAGTTAAATGATAACATAATTTTGTACACCAACAATGCTCTTGTAAATGTGTCAACAGTTCAGAAAAACAAATTCCATTTTATCTGCCTTCCCTGCCTCCTCTCCCCCGTTCTTTCCTGCTTCCTACTCTGTATAGTTGGCTTCGGTTGTCAACTCAGCACACCCGGAAAGGCAGCGTCAGGAGCATCAGCTGGAGAATTTTCTTTATTGAATCGGTCCATGTGCATATCTCTGAGGCATTTTCTTGATTATTGAGTGATACAGGAGGGCCTAGACCACTGTGGGTTTTGCTAACCTGTGTGGGTGGTCCTCGTTGTATAAGAAGGCAGGCTGAACATGGGCCAGAGCAGCACGCCAGTAAGCAGTGTCCTCTGTTACCTCTGCCTCAATTCCTGCCTCCAGGTTCCTGCCTTGAGTTCCTGTTCTGACTTCCCTCAACATGGACCATCACTTGGGCGTGTAAGATGAAATAGATACTTTCCTTTCCTCCTCTCCTAGGTTTCCTTTGGTCATGGAGTTTATCACAGCAACAGAGAATCAAACTAGAACAGCCACTGTGATGACTTTGGAAGCCACAGGCTTGTTGGGAAGAGGCAGGCACCTAAGGTTTAGTCATGGAGTGTTCTCACCCCTGTCCAGCCACACTTTATAGAAAACATCCTTAGAATATTTTAATATTGGTGCCCAGATGCAACAGGCACCTTTAAAAAGCATGTTTGAGGGGCTGTCTTTTGTCTTATCTGGTAAGGGCCCTTGCCACACATGCCTAGACCTGAGTTTGATCCCTGGAACTGATATATAAGTGGAAGTAGAGAAATGACTCCAAAACATTGTCCTCTGACCTCCACATGCCATAGCAAACACATACAAACAGTAACAATACTTTTGGACACACAGAGTAATAATTATGCTGATAAAATTTTGCAAGTTAGCATAGTGGCTTCTCTGGAGGCAGAGGCATGAGGAGGAGGCCAATATAGTGAGATCCTGTCTCCAAATAAAAAGCAGGCTTTGGATGTTCTCAACTGGGAGAGCATATGCCTAGCATGTGCAAAGCCCTGTGTTCAGTCTCCAGCACTACACAAAAACCAGGCTTGCTGGGCCATGCCTGCAATCCTCATACTGGGTGGAAGAGGAGGCTCAGAAGTACAAGGTCATCTGTGGCATCACAATGAGTTTGGAGCCATGCTGGTATATATGAGGAGGCCCTGTCTCAAAAATAAACGTGAAAAGAAGGCTTAGGTATACAGCTTAGTGGTAGGGAGCATGCCTTCCATGGACGAGGCCCTGGTTTCAATCCCCAGTCAGGGCTGTGTGTGAGCCACCAGCGGCAGCAAGGACTGGGACGACAAGGAGGACTCTTGGCTTTCCCACACATTTGCATTTTCTTTCTATGCAGACCTGCTGCTCCAAGATGGTGGCTGGAAGTAGCTCTAGGAAACAGACCACCTCCTTCTACCTACTACTTCCTCCTCAGCCACACACACATGCGTGCACACACAGGTTTCTTTTTCCTAAAAGGGAGAAAACGCCTCCATAGTCACATCAACTTAGAGAGATTATCATTTAGTGAGAAAACCCACCTTGGTATTCCACAGAGAACATTGTAGGAGAGGGTCCCAACATGTCTTTTCACAGAAAACGCTAGAAAACACATAAGCTGCTATTGGTACAGGGTTGGTGTGTGTTGGAAGAATTGACTCAAGACAAACCAGAGCAGAAAAAAACCTGAGTGTCCTGACTGTACCAAGTGAGCAGCAGGCGAGCAGGTCAAGGAGGATGATCCGTGTGAGATGTGGCCTACCCGTGTTTTATTGGAGAACCATCCCTCTTCCAGGTTCCTACCACGCAATTCCTGCCAAGCAAGTAAGGACATCCTGATTGGTTGATGTGTGACTGTGGGTAGGGCTAAGTTTCCAGGACAGCAGCTCTGTGGTAGAGGTGTTGGTTAATTTGATTGACAGGTTTCTTCTGCTTCAGGTTTGGTGGGAAAGAAGCCAGTGTTTTCTTTCATGGTGTTGTTGTAGATGCTTCCTGGACTCATCTTGTACTGGGAAAAGCTCCTGTGAGGGTCTTAAAACCTTTTACATTTCTCAGCCATGACCGCTCTAAACTTGGGGCTCACTAGTGTTTGATTCTTGATAAATTTTCGGAGAGAAGTGTTATTGCCCTTGTCTGTAAACTCAGAACTTGGAGAAGTGAGTGAGGAAGACATGAGCTCCAGACCCACCTGGTCTTTGCAACAAGAGCCACACCACAAGCAAAAGCAGCTGGGTGAGGTGCTCAAGCCAAGAAAAACAAAGCCCAATGTTCTTTTTCATCACTGGACCCTAACTAGAAATCTTCTGTGTGTTTAACTTGGAGCACAAGTGGAAGCCATTAAACTAGAAGGACCTTTAGAGAGGGGGGCACATACTGAGGGAACGGGGGTGGAAGGTGTGCTGGATACCTTTAGTTGTCAGCTTGACACACCTGGGTAGACAAAGCCTCAACTGCAGAATTTCCTCCATTGGACTTGAGTGATATGGGAGGGCCCGGCTCACTGTGGGCGATGCTAACCCTGCGCAGATTGTTCTGCATTGTATAAGACAGCAGACTGAGTGCAGGCCAGGGGAGCAAGCCAGTAAGCAGCATTCCTCCATGGCCTTTGCTTCAGCTCCTGCCTCCAGGTTCCTACCTTGAGTCCCAACTTGAGTTCCCTCAGTGATAAACCGTGACCTGGGAAATGTAAGCCAAGTAAACCCTTTTCCTCCCCAAATCGGTATTAGGCAGAGTGTTTTGTCACAGCAAGCAAAAGGAAACTAGAACAGAAGACTATAGGCAAAAGGAAAGTAGAGGCCAAATGCTAGAGAGGTGGACAGGCGTAAGCAGGGAGGACTGATGGAGTATCTGGGAAATTAAGGGGGCTGGGAGCGCTAACCCATGAAAGGGGATATAAAAAGACACATGGAAGCCTTTCTGTGTAATACAGATAGAAGAACATATGGAAAATGAAAAAAAAAAAAAAAACAGAATGTGGGAAGTGAAGAGATTAAGAGCAGGTGGGTGAGGGAGAGGAGGGGGTATTGGATGGGTTAACCAGAGCTAAGGATGTATAAAAAGGCATTAGAGAAACCTACTAGTAAGCTTATTTCAAAATACAACGTAAAAATATTGGAATGGAATTACTTTATGTTAGTGGACAATGTCACTCCCAGACGACGAGTTATTAAGTGAAAATCCCAGTACAAAGGATGGCGTATGTCCTTAATACTAATTGGTCAGGGAGACCACAGAAGTCTCTTCAAAACAGCCCTGGCTATTGTCATTGCCCTTAGCTACCTTTTGTTACTGTGTGCTAAGTCCCTGTTGCTGATGATACCACACACGTTGGCTGCAGGCCATCTGGGAATCAGTCTCAAGCTGACAGGGAATCTTTCTCTCTGCTGGGTAGCTTGCTCATGTATGCAGAGTGCTGTGCAGGATGCTGAGAAAGAAAAGACCTTGATGATCTTCCCCAGCACTGAGCCCTGTATTTTGCAACACGGACCTGCCAGGCAAGATATACTCACTGGCATTGACAGTGACTGTCATGGGGTAACTGACCCCTTTCTGATTAGAACTGAGGCTTGCCTCATTGTAGAGCATTTCATATCTGGTACTGTTACTCTGGTCAAAAGTCCATGGCGTGGACTGTCATAGGTCGGAGGGTAAAACATACATTGTTATTTCGCTCCAGGGTTATACTGTCAAATTGCCTTCCAAATATTTTTGTGTATAACCATTGACCTGGGCTGCTCTCAACCTTGGTCCAAGAACCTTTTTGCTGTGGGCGATGATAAAAACACTCATTACTGATCCAAGTGCTGAGAATCAGCAACTGAGAGCTCTTTCCTAGAAGACAGATCGATACCAAACTCTCCCTGGCCCCAACACCACCGCCAAGTTTGAGGGAACATCCAGGAGGAGTCAGAGGAAAGAATGTAAGAGCTGGAAGAGTGCTTTGAAATGCTGCCTTCTGGACTTGACCTGGTTATCTCCCCCACAAACTCAGAGCAACCATGGTTACTCGCACAAGATCAAGGGAACATAAATTCCAGCAGAGATGAGGTAGCCGAAATCCAGGCCCCACCCCTTCTGAAGAGCTATTCGCAGTGGATAATCGTTGGTGGGGGAAGAGTCAAACTCTCTTAAGGATGTGGCCTCTGGTAGATTTCCCATGCTAAGTGGACATGGTGAATTATAAAACAACAGCAAATGCCTTCACTGCCACCACCACCAGCAGCAACAAAGAAAAGAATTTTCATTCTGTTAGACTAATAGTCGCCTTGTACGTTATAAATAAAGTTTTATTGGAACAGCCGTACTCATTTGCTTCTGTCTTCATACAGCTACGTAGGGCTTCAACAGTGACTGTGTTCTGTGTGTGGCTGACTTTAGGACACACAAAAGCAACAAAAATTCGCTAGAAATCATGTTGTAAATTTTGCCTTTTTCCTGTTAATAATATGGGGTGAATTTTCTCTCCTGATGATGGTGGTGGAGGGACAGTGACCAGCGGGTCCCCAAAGCCATGTGATCACAAGAATAATCAACATGCCCTGTGCTGCCAGGAGTTGTGCATCCTGCCTGGCATTTGTACATCCAGTCATGTATGCAAATGTCTACCTATGTCTCCTGCTTGTACCTTAGCTCCATTATGTCTGCCCCAGATTTTCCATTTGATGTTTTATGATGTATCAAGAACCCAACACTCCACATTTTGAGGATTTTTTTTTTTGGTCTTTTTGAGACAGGGTCTCCCTGTAGCCCCAGCTGTCCAGGAACTCACTATGTAGACCAGGCTGGCCTTGAACTCACAGAGATCCACCTGCCTCCCGAGTGCTGGGATTAAGAGTGCACCACCACGCCCAGCACATTTTGAGGATTTTAAGCAATTCTGGTAATCACCAAGTTACTGGTGCCATGGTGAAGACATGACTGGGAGGTGCCATCTGGGCTAGTCAGTTCCTGAATCTAGTGAGCACTTCTGGGACTGAGTGGGATGCTTTTGCTCCTACTCAGAACTGCAGTCATGATAACAGGTTACTACTTCAAGAAACAAGAACTTTCCTTTCAAGCAATGTGTTGGGGAGTGAAGGCTCAGGCCATGAACCTAAGCGGTGGGGGAAAGGTTCGTGTTTCCTCTTACCCAGCATAGCCAAGCCTGATTGAGTCACCTCTCAAATAGCTCACAAAATTATTCAGTTCACTACGTTAAACTCCTCCCATCTGACTACCTTCCCTTAATTTAATGACTAACTGTTTCCTAGCTGGTGTCTTTAAAATCCACCCTTTCAACTCTGACATCCATCTATTCTGTTACACATCCACCGGTCCACTTAACCTTATCACCCATCCATCTTTCTTTCCTTCTATCTACCCATCCATTCATTTATCCTTCCACCCACCCATCGTTCTTGACCTCCTTCCATACATCATTTCATCCATCTCATCATTTCACCATAACTCCATCCAGCCATATTTTTATGGATTTTACTACCAATCCAGAATTCACTTACCAAACTAGCATATAGTAGTTACTGTGTATCAAGCACTGTGCAGGTCCTAGTGTATGTAGAAAACAAAGCAGATTCTCTGCTCATAAAAACCCAGCAATGCCAAGGAAGCCCCCTGAGGAAAAGGACCAGGGTATCCTGACAGACAGTGACGTCCTGAGTGACACTGAGGAGGTTTTTAGCAGTGATGGTTTCACCAGGGACATGATGTATGGATAGAGAGATTGTATACATAGTATATTGCAAAAATGGGGAAGCTCTAAGGGTGAGCATGGTGCTATTAAAAATTGTGCTAGGGAATTCTACCAAGCCTTCAAACAAGAACTAATGCCAGTAATTCTCAAATCATTCCATAAAATAGATAAGGAAGGAACACTACCAAATTCTTTCAATGAAGCCAGTGTTCCTCTAACACCCAAACCAGACAAAGACCAAACAACAAAAGAAAATTATAGACCAATGTTTCTGATGAACGTAGATGCAAAAATTCTCAATAAAATACAAACCAAATGCAAGAGCACATCAAAGAGATCACCCACCATGATCAAGTGGGCTTCATTCCAGAAATGCAGGGATGGTTCAACATATGTAAATCAATAACTGTAATCCATCACACAAACAGACTCAAGGACAGAAACCACATGACCATCTCATTAGATGCACAAACGCCTCTAATGAAATCCAACATCCATTCAGCATAAAAGTCATGGAGAACCAAGGCATACAGGGGACATATCTCAACACAATAAAGGCAATATACAACAAGCCCACAATCAACATCATGCTAAATTAAGGAAAGCTGAAAACATTCCCATTAGAATCAGGAGCAAGAACTGGGAGTGGTGGCACCCACCTTTGATCCCATCACTCAGGAGGCAGAGGCAGACAGATCTCTGTGAGATCATGGCCAGCCTGGACTACATAGTGAGTTCCAGGTTAGCTGGGGCTACAGGGATACCTTGTCTCAAAAAAGACAAAAAGAAAAAAAAACAACTAGGAATAAGATAAGGAAGTCCACTCTCTCCGTTCCTGTTCAATACAGTACTTGAAGTCTTAGCTAGAGCAGTAAGACAAATGAAGGAGATAAGGGGGCTACAAATTGGAAAGAAAGAAGTCAAAATATCCTTATTTGCAGATGATATGATTCTATACATGAAGACTTGGTGGAATCTTTAGAGTTGATAAATACATTCAGCAAATTAGCAAGATATAAAACTAACACCCTGAAATCAGTAGCCTTCCTATATATCCACAACAAACATACCAAGAAGCCCAGGATGTGATGATAGCCTTAAAAACAAAGTATTTTGGAACAAATCAAACAAAGGAAGTAAAGGAATTATACAATAAAAAATTTAAGACATTGAAGAAGATACCAGAAGATGGAAAGATTTCCCATGCTCATGGAAGTAGGATTAATATTGTGAAAATGTCCATCCTACCAAAAGCAATCTAAAAATTCAATGCAATACACATTAAAATTCCAACAACACAATTCACAGAAATTGAAAAAAAAATCAAACAAAGGAAGTAAAGGAATTATACAATAAAAAATTTAAGACATTGAAGAAGATACCAGAAGATGGAAAGATTTCCCATGCTCATGGAAGTAGGATTAATATTGTGAAAATGTCCATCCTACCAAAAGCAATCTAAAAATTCAATGCAATACACATTAAAATTCCAACAACACAATTCACAGAAATTGAAAAAATAATATCAAATTTTATATGGAAACATAAAAAACTCAGGATAGCCAGAATAATCCTGAACAATACAAGAACTGATGGAGGCATTACCATCCCTGATCTCAAATTATATTACAGCGCTGTAGTAATAGAAGCAGCATGGTACTGGCATAAAAACGGACACACTGATCAGTGGAATAGAATTCAGGACCCAGATTTAAATCCACACATTTACAGTCACTTGATTTTTGACAAAGGAGCCAAAAATACACACTGGAGAAAAGACAGAATGTTCAACAAATGGTGCTGATCAAACTGGATAGCAGCATTTAGAAGAATGAAACTAGATCCCCCATCTCTCACCATGCACAAAACTCAACTCCAAATGTATCAAAGACTTCCACATAAGGCCAGATGCCCTGACTCAGATGGAGGAGAAAGGAGAGCGTACTTTGGAAGTTAAAGGCACAGGAAAGGACTTTCTAAATAGACTGCTTTAGTTAGGGCAATTATTAAGTTCAAGAATTGACAAATGGGGCTCCATGAAACTACAACGTTACTGCACAGCAAAGGACATCATCATTTGAGAGAAGAGGTAACCTGCAGAATGGGAAAAATATTTACCAGCTACACCTCTGAAAGAGCATTAGTATCTACATATAGAAAATATACAAAGAACTCAGAAAACCAAACGTCACAAACAAACAAACAAACAAACAACTCGATTAAAAAGTGGGCCAAAGAGTTGAACAGGCATTCTCTCAAGATGAAATGCAAATGATAGAAAAATAGTTAAAATATTCCATATCTTTATCATCAGGGAAATGCACATTAAAATCAGTTTGAGATTACATCTACCCTACTCAGAATGGCTAAGATCCAGAAAACAAATAATGAGGAATGCTGGTGAGGATGTGGAGAGAAAAGGGAACTCAAATCCATTGCTGTTGGGAATGCAAACTGTGCAGCCACTGTGGAAATCAGTGTGGCGTTCCCTCAAAGAGCTTGAAATGGATCTACCGTATGATCCACCGTACCACTCTTGGTCACGTACCCCAAAGGCCCTGTGCTCTACTACAGAAATACCTGTTCATCCATCTGCACTGCTGCTCTTTTTATAAGGGCCAGAAGTTGGAAACAACTTAGATGTCCATCAGTTGGTAATGAATAATGGAGGTGTGGTACATACACATAATGGAATATTATTCATCTCTTAAGAATGAAATGACGAAATTTGCAGGTAAGTGGATGGAACTTGGAAATAATCATCCTGAGTGATGTAACCCAGACCCAGAAAGAAAATGTCACATGATCTCTCTCCTAGCTGGATGCTAGCTTTGCACATGCATGTTTCAATTTGGAAGTCCAGAAGTCAGGAAAGGGGAGGCTGCCAGGGAGGAGGGGTAGAAGGCAATGATATGAAGGGGGAAGGGAAACATCAGAGCAGGAAGGGTTAAATGGGGTGGGGATGGGTGGGCAAGGCAGAGGAGGGAGTGAGGGGAGGCACAAGTAACACTAAACGCCTTTAGAAAAAGTCATAGATGTCTACCACTAGAGGAGTTTCTTAAAACATATGCATTTACATTATAAAACGATATTAAAAGGAGTTACCTTATAATGGGGACATCACCCCTACTAGCTACCATCAGCTAGCAAAGCAAAATCCCACTACCAGGAATGGACTGCCTCTTTTGAAGCCATTGGCCAGGGGTCCCATAGACCCTCAAACAATACTAGACATTGCCCTGCTCTTGATTACCCACCAGAACTATTGTTGAAGGCAATACATACTTGAACTATAGAACAAGCAAAGAGACATCAAGCCGGTACTGACTTCAAAGCCTCATCTCTACTAGCTAGGTTTCATAGTTCTGGAAGATGTTATGTATATTATTAGAAGGAAAAAAATCGTCAACCTTACCCAGCTGCGAATTCTGTGAGCTACAGCAATATGCAAGATATGGCCATCAGGGCAATAGTGGCATGAGTATTATGGGAGTAACCAAGCCCTTTCTAGTTGGATTTAAGGCCTGCTTCATAGGATGGAGTTCATACTTTCCATTAACATCAGGCCTTGGAACGTGAGGCTATACAAGTCACAGGGCCCGGGGGAGAGTGTGATAGTAGTTTTCTATAAATATAGTATTAAAATGACTTCTACTAATATATTGTACCCACAGACTAATGCATCTCTCAGCTGTCACTGAGAAGCTTCTTTCTGTAGCAGATGGTGATTAACACAGAAACCCACAACTGGCCAATGTGTAGAGGACAAGAGGCTGTAGAGTGCTCATCCCTATATTGGATACCTACATCAAACTTCTGCCCCCAAGGCTCAGGGATCATCGTGGAAGAAGGCAGAAGGATTGTAAGAATCAAGATAGTAGGTGATCACAAGGAAAGGGTTTTCCAGATGGCTGGTTGGTTACTCATATGAGCTCACAGCCATGCCAATGGCAGACACAAGCCCCGTGCAAACCCCAGCTAGATAAAATTCCATCCTAAATGTGGGCATGTGGGTAAGAAACCCCAATCCTATCTGAGGAACTATTGGCAGCCAATGGCTGCTAAGAAGGGGAGGGTCAGTCTCTGTCAAGGATGTGACTCTTGGTAGGTTAACCTGACTTCAGTGAATGGATCCACTCTGAAGGGCATTTCCAGATGCAAATATAGACCATACGGGTGATATATGCATATACATGTATGTATAGGAGAGCACATTAAATTCATGGGAGGAAGTAAGGTGAGGTGTGGTTAGGGGTGGGATCTACCTACCATCAAAATATAGTGTATGAAAATTACAAAAATTCAATAAATTTTTATTTTAAATTATGCTCAGTAATTGACACAAACCAGGACTGGCCCTGGCACATTGAGGTGGTAATGTTGTTGTAAGCTAGATCTCAGAGAAGGAGCAGAGAGAGCAGGGAGAGGAGGAAGAGGAGGGAGGAAAATGCTGTGGGGGATTGGCAGGAGGGAGTTTGGGAAGGGGAGGTTTAATGATCAAGAATTTGAGTGGATTGTGTGCTGTGGGAGAATTGAGGGGCAGTGTTACCTTATGTAGTGAATCTGAGCTTACGTGCCTCTGTGTGTGTGTGTGTGTGTGTGTGTGTGTAATGCTACCTGTCTGTTGACCTATATGTGGAGGCAGAAGTTGACATCAGGAATCATCCTGATTTTATAAGTGTTCCAGAGAAGTCATGTCAGTTAAATAATATGATAGCATTATACAGAAAAGTTCTGTTATAAATGTGCTGAAAGTTAAGAATAGAAACTTTTCATTTTCTGTGCCTCCTGTGCTCCTTTGGGTCTGCCTCCCACCCTGTGATCACTTTGGAAGCCATCAGGTGGGTGGAAAGAGGGCAGATACCTAAGATTCAAGTATGGAGTGTCCTCGACAACTCCCAGCCCCACTTCCCAGAACATATTCATAGCATGCTTCAGAAGACCAGCGAGATGGCTCAGCCCATAAATGTGCTTGTCCCTGGAGACCCGAGTTTGATCCCTGGGACTCACATAAAGGAGAGAGAGAACTGATTCTACAAAGTAATCCTCCGACTTCTACATGCATGCCATGGCAAACATGTCAACACACACGTCAAACACCCATGTACTCACTAATAAGAAATAAAGACTAAAGACACACACACACACACACACACACACACACACACACACACAAAGAGTAGGCTTTGGCTGCAGCTCAGTGGGTAGAGCATATGCTTAGCCTGTACAAAGCTCTGTGTTCAGTCCTGAGTACCACATGAAAACCAGGCTTGGTGGCCCATGCCGGTAATTCCAGAACTGGGGCAGTGGAGGCAGGAGGATCAAAGTTCAAAGTCATCCTTAGCTACAAAGTGAGTTTGAAGCCATCTTGGGATACATGAGACCCTCTCTCTAATTGAGCTATATTTAAATTAAAAGTCAAAAGACATTTTGTGGATGTAGCTCAGTGGTAAAGCAAATACCTCTCACGTAGGAGGCCCTATGACCAATCCCCAGTAAGAGTTGTGTGAGAAGCAAGGCACCTTGAAGACGGTGACCACGGTAACTCACATGGGGTGTCACTTTACCCCACACATTTGCATTTTCTTTCTGTGAAAGTCATGTTGTTCGGTGTTTTCCCAGGAGACCTGCAGTTCTAAGATGGCAGCTAGAAGTAACTTCTGTGCACCAACTTCCCTCTCCCAACTACTTCCCACTCACTAACACAGATAGAGTACTTCATTTAAAAAAAATACAGAGAGAGAGGAGGAAGAGAACCTGTCCATGGACACAGAACTCTGCAGAGATCACCATTCAATTAGAAAGTCCACCTCACTGTTCCATGGAGAACTGCTGGGACCGGAGTCCATACACGTATTTTCACAGAAAACACTAGACTATATAAGCGGGTCTGATGGAAGGTTGATAAGTGGTTAAAGGACTGACAAAAGACAGCAGCAAGAGACCCATGTCTGCAGGACCTTGTGGCACGCAAGGCCATCCTGAAAGAACAACGGGCTGAAAGACGTGGGCTTCTACCTGGGAGCCAGCCCCTTCCCAGGCTTGCTTCTCATTATGCAATTCCAGCCAGGCAGGTAAGGACAGTCCTGACTGGCTGATGGTTGACTCTGGGTAGGGCTCAGTTTACAGGGTATCGCTCTGTGCTGCTGTGTGGATTCAGTTTGATGGGCAGGGCTCAGTCAGTCTTTCCTCTGCTTGAGATTTGGTGGAAAAGGAGCCAGTGTTTTCTTTCATGGTGTTACCGGGGCCACGTCCTGCACTCATCCTGTGTGGGAAAACTCCTGTGAGGGCCTGTTCTCCCTTTGGTTTCTAGTTGTGGCCTTCCCTCAACTTCCAGGACTCAGAATGTTCAGATTTGATACTTGATGATTTTTCAGTCAGGGGGACTTTTCCCATGTCTGCAACCCCGAACTTAGAGAAATGGAGGCAGAAGAATCGGAACTTCCAGGCCACCCTGGGCTATGCAGCACGATCTCTCTCTCTGTCTCTCTGTCGTCTCTCTGTCTTGCTCTATCTCTCTATCTTGCTCTCTCCTCATTCTCTCTCTCTCTCTCTCTCTCTCTCTCTCTCTCTCTCTCTCCAAACAAACAAAAACTTAATGGGGTGACTCAGTCTCAGAAAGACAAAAGCTCCATGTTCTGTCTCATGTCCCCAGTAAGAGGTGTGCAAGTGTGTGAGGACCTTAAATCTCTATCTCATTTGAGGAACTTTGCTTCAAATCTTCTGTGTGTTTAACCTTGAACAGAAATAGAAGCCAGGAAGCTGGCAAGAGGCCTTTAGGAAGGAGGACACATGTTAAAGGAAGGGGATATTAGATTGTAGGTAAAATGAAAGTTGAGAGGTCATGTATTAGAGAGGCTGCAATGCTTACAGGGAGAAGCCTGGGGAAATCATGTAGCGAAGTGGAGGGCTAACCCAAAGGAAGGGGATATGAAAAGCCATTTTGAAACCTACTTTTTGCAATGCAACTAAAAAGATAATAGCTGGAGGGATGGAACACATGCAAAATAAAGACGGGGTAATGGGAGTGAAAGGGTGAAGGGGGGTAGCAGGCTTAACAAAACTGAGGACGTTGTATGTATACATACATATATGACTTATGGAAGGGCAATAGTTAGCTAATTTCAAAATAAGACTTTCAAAAAAGAGTTTGGTTGGAATTACCTTTCCTGGGTGGACAACATTGCTCCCAGAAGACATGGGTTATTAAATGAAAATTGCTGTACAAAGCCTGGGATAGACCCATATGAGTTCTTGCTCAGGGTGACCATGGAGGTCTCCAAAACAACACGGACTATTTCCATTGGCCTTGGTTACCCACTTTAAGTGCATGTTAAGACACTATTGAAGGCACCACACGCTTTGGCTATAGGACATGGAGAAATCAATCTCAGTTCCACTAGGAAACTTCCTTCCTGCTGGCTAGCTTTTGTAGAGCTGGAATATGCTATGCAGGCTCCTGGGGGGAAAGACATCTGTGGTCTTCCCCAGAGATGGACCCTGCATGCTGCAATTTCAAACTGCTAGGCATGATGTGCCTACTGCTATAATAGTGGTAGGGCTGGTATGGGGATAACCAGTTACTTTCTGACCAGATTTGAAGCTTTCCTCAGAGGAGGGAATTTTGAGATTGGTACTGCAATCTTGGTCAAATCCCGTGGCTGGGGTAGTCATAGGCCTGAAGTGGAACCTACTATAGTTATTTTTCTAAATGGTCATACTATCAAATTAGTGTTTATGTTTATAATCACAGACCTAGGCTTCCCTCAACCTTGGTCAGAGAAAATACTCTTTGTAGTGGGTAGCAGTCAACAGAGAGGTGTATAACCGATCAAAGAGCTGAGAATAAGAGACCAAGAGCTCAGCCACAAGTTGGACGTCTTTACCAACCCTACAACCACAAAGGCTCAGAGGATATTAGTGAAGATGAGGTGGGAAGGGTGTAAGAGCCTGAAGGGGAGAGGTGCTTAAAAGGCTGATTTTTGACTTGACCTGATTATAGCCATCACCAACTCACAGCAGCAGCGGTTACCTGCACAGGACCTGCACAGGACCAAGGAGGTCAGAATTCCTCGAGCTAGATGATCTCTAGGCCCTAGCCTTGCTGAAGAGCTGTTAGCAATGGACAGTTACTGGGAGAGGAAGCATCGTGGATTTTTGAGGATATGGTCTTTGGTGGGTTTCCCATGCTCCAGTGGATAGCCCCATACCCATGCACATGTGAACAGCACAGAAAGCAGTCATTACCACCATCACCACGCACGACAATGAAGAAGAAAGATTAACTCACTTAGAAATTCAACTTTCTTGATACTCTCGTGGAGTAGCAAGTTGCCTTGTAATTGCCTTTATAAACAAAGTTTGATTGGAGTAGCCACACACATTTGATTCTGACATCTATACGGCTGTTTGGGCTACAACAGTGACAGTGTACTCTTTGTACTGTTGACTTTATGATGACATAAAAGCAACAAAATCCACTAGAAATCGTGCTATAAATGTTGAATTTTTGCCTTTTTCCAAGTTAGCAATAGGAGGTGAATTTCCTCTCGTGATACTGGATAGCTACAGTGCAGTGATAAATCATGTTATGGTAAGAATAATCAACATGTCCTGTGTGCCCGGGTTTGGAAGTTCATGCTTTGTGTTTCCCAATCATACGCATATGTACATAAAACGTCTATCTAGGGCATCTTCTTCTGCAATAACTCTATTCATTTGGCCATGGATTTTCCATTTAACATTTTATGATGTGACAAGAGACTGATCATCCACATTTCGAGGATTTTAAGCAATTCTAACCCCCAAAGGTCCTGGCACTACAGTAGAGACAAGATCGGGGGATGCCATGAGGGCTGGCCTTTTCCTGATCCCAGGTAGTGCTTCTGGGACTAGCCTGAACTACTCTTCAGCTCTTACTGGGACCTGCGTTTGTGATAACAGGTTGTTACTTCAGGAAATGATAAGGACATTTGCTTCTCAGGCCTGAGGCTCAGGTCAGGGACCTACACAATGATTGTGGGCCCATGTTCCTTGCCCAGGATATCCAAACTTGTTGGACTGACCTCTAAAATAGCTCAGGAACTCATTCTGTTATTACCACATTGAAGTCTCCAGGCTACCATTTTCTCTCATTTGAATGACTGAAGTCCATAGCTGATTTCTTTAAAATCCATCCAGTGGGACTGGAGAAATGGCTCAGCGGTTAAGAGCACTAGCTGCTCTGCAGAGGGCCCAGGTCCAGTTCCTATGACACATATGGCACCTAATAACCATCCTTACCTCCATGTCCATGAGGTCTGACACCATCTTTTGGCCTTTGTGAGCATTGCATGTATGAGTGCACTTACATTTGTGCAGGCAAAACATTCATGCACATAAAATAAAAATAAACTTATGAATCCATCCACTCCTCTCTCTGTCCTTCCATCTCTCCCATCATCCATCTATTCTACCAACCACCCATCCATTCATTATTCATCTCATCATCCATCCACTCATCAATCCATCCATCCATTATCCATCTCATCATCCGTCCACCCATCAATCCATCCATCCATCATCCATCTCATCATCCATCCACCCATCAATCCATCCATCCATTATCCATCTCGTCATCCATCCACCCATCAATCCATCCATCCATCATCCATCTCATCATCCATCCACCCATCAATCCATCCACCCATCATCCATCTCATCATCTATACACCCATCAATCCATCCATCCATTATCCATCTCATCATCCATCCACCCATCAATCCATCTACCCATTATCCATCTCGTCATCCATCCACCCATCAATCCATCCACTCATTATCCATCTCATCATCCATCTACCCATCAATCCATCCACCCATTATCCATCTCATCATCCATCCACCCATCAATCCATCCATCCATTATCCATCTCGTCATCCACCCATCCATCAATCCATCCACCCACTATCCATCTATCCATCCTGCATTTGGTTTCCATCAGTCTTTCCCTCCTTCCATCCATGCACTCATTGTCCATCCATCCACCCATCTAGCCTTCTTGTCTTCCTTCCATTCATTCTCTTATCCATCTCACCATCTCATTGTCCATGGCTCCATGCTTTGATCTATTCATCCATCCATCTACCCATCTATTTACCACAGTAGCATTCATTGATCACCATGTCCTAAGCAGTGGTTATATCCTGGTATGTATAGAAAACAGAGCACTCTCTGCTATAAACAAACAGCAATTTCAAGGAAGCCCCATAGGGGAAGGAGCAGGGTATCCTGGAAGACTTTGATGCCAGCAGTCCACACTGAGAAAGTTCTGGGAAGTGAAGGGTCTCACCAGGCAGGTAATATGAGGGCAAAGAGAGTACATACATAATTTATTGTCAGACTGGGACACCCGTCTGAGGTTGAGGGGGACTCTATTCAAAATTATGGTAGAGTAATTGACAAAAAGTGGAGGTGGTGACATTCACATAAACCAGGGCGCAGCAAATGAGCACGTGGAGTCGGTGTCAAGAGGAGAGGGAAGGAAGAAAGGACAAAAGGCTGCTGGGAGTTGCCAGGAGATAGAGGTGTAATAATTAAGACTCTTAGGGGAACGCAGGATGTGAGAGGGTTGAGGGGCAGAGTTCTTTGTATAGTGAATCTGGCTCTCTCTCTCTCTCTCTCTCTCTCTCTCTCTCTCTCTCTCTCTCTCCAGTATTTTTGTGAACATTATATAATATTTATATGGGCCGGAGGTTGACATCAGGTGTCTTCCAGATGTTGCAGTAGTTCAAAGTAGAAATGTTAGTGAAATGACTCCCCAACATTACACAGATAGAATACTGATAGAAATGTGCCAAAACTTTATAATTTAAAAACTCTAATTTTTCCTTCTTGCCTGCCATCCCAGCACCATCCTTCCTGCTGCATTCAACATGATGACTTTGGACACCCCCAGCTTTGTAGACTGAGGGCCAACACTCCAGGTTCAGTCCTGGAGTGGCCTCACCGCCTCTCCATCACACTTTCCAGAAAACATTCCCAGCCTGTTTCACTGCCCAGGTGCAACATATACCCTTAAAAAAACATGTTTGAGGGACAGCCAGATGACTGGGCAGGTAAAGGCACTTGCCGTACAGGCCTGGAGACCTCAGCTCAATCCCTGGAACCCACATAAAAGTGTGAGAATTCCACTAAGTTGTCTTCTGAGCACCACACCCATGTAGTGGCAAATGCCCCCCCCCCCATCTTATGCACACAAGCACATAGAATGAGAAATTTCCCAGATGGTCTCAAGTATTTGAATTCTTGGTCCCGGGGAGCGGTGGTGTTTGGGAAGTTGTGGAATGTTTAGGAGGTACAGCCTCCTGCAGCAAGTTTGTCACAGGAGCGGGCTTGGACACTTAGCTTCACCCACTTCCAGCTCATTCCCTCTGCCTTGTGTTTCTGTAAGAAGTCAGCTCTCAGACTCCTGTTCCTCCCGATGCCAGTGCTTACTGCCAGGTCTGCGCCGTGATGGACTTTTATCATCTGTAGATGTAAGCCAAAATGAATCCTTTCTTCCATAAGTTGCTTTTGGTCATTCTGTTTTAATCATAGCAACAGAAAAGAAACTAATAAAACACACTAAAAATAAGTTAAAAAATAAAAATAATGTTTGAAGCTGAGTCTGGTCGCTTCCTGGGAGGCTGAGGTAAGAATTTCAAAAGTTCAGGGCTCTTCTGATGAACTTAATGAGACCCTGTTTCAACAATAAAGCTGGCTTTGGCTGTGGCTCAGTTGGAGCATATACCTTACATGTGAAAGGGTTTGTATTTAGTCCCCAACACTACCTAAAAACCAGGCTTCTTGGCCCATGACTGTAATCCTAGCACTCAGGAGGAGGCTGGAGGATCAGAAGGTCAAGGTCATCCTTGGCTACATAGGGCGATTGAGGCCATCCTTAACTACATGAGATTCTGTTTCAAAGATAAATTTACATGAAAAATTAAAACGAGGCCTTGGGGTTTTATCTCAGGGGGTAGTGCACAGGCCTCACACGCTCCAGACCTTGGGTTCAGTCCCCAGTAATAGGTGGCAAGAACCAGGTGGTAGGGAAGATGGTGACAGTGATAACAAACAGGAGCCTCACTTCCCCATACATGTTTGCCTTTTCTTTCTACTGAAAGTCAAATTGTTCAGTGTTTTCCCAGGAGGCCCACAGTCCCAAGAATACGGCCAGAAGTGACTGTCGAGATGCCCCACCCGTCTCCACTTACTACTTCGTCCTCAGCAACCCAGAGGGTGGGCTTTGTGTTTCCTGAAAGATACTGAAAGATACTTTCACTCAGAAAGCCTACATTTTTATTCCTAACAGAACTGTCCGGGAGAAAGTTCTAACACTTCATTCCACAGAAAACACTAGAACATACACAAACTGAATGGAGGAGAACTGGTGGGTTATGAAAGAAACGACTGAAGATAGACCCAAGTGTTGAAATGCTGAGGATGGTACATGACGGTGGCTGGTGGGCTCACAAAGGACAGCCTGCTGAAAGACGGCCTGCTGTGCTTTTCATCTGCGAACCATCCAGGTTTGGTTCCCACCGTGCAATTCCGTCCAACCAAATAAAGACTCTCCCGATGCTGTGATGTTTGGCTCAAGGTGGGCCTGATTTACAGGGCAGCAGCCCCGTGGTACCAAAATTGATTAAATTGATTGGCAGGGCTCAGTCAGTCTTTCTTCTGCTTCAGGCTTCGCAGGGAAGGAGCCAGTGTTTTCTTTCATGGTGTTAATGGGAGGCTTTCTCAATACCTCTAGTGTTGGGGAAAGTGCTCTTGAGACTCTTGCTTCCTTTTCAGTATCTCAGATGTGGCGCTCTCTACACCTACCACTCACAAGTGTTCAAATTTAATACTTGTTAAATTTTCAAAGCCAGGTGTTGCTGTCTAGGTCTGTAACCCCAGAAGTTGGAGAAAAAGAGGCAGAAGAATCAGGAGTTCCAGACCAGCCTGCGCTATGCAACAAGACCCTGTATCACCAAACAAAAATAATTGAGTGTGGTAACTCAGGCTCAGAGGGAGAAACACCATATGTTCTCTCTCATATGTGGATCCTAGCAACAAATCTTTTGTGTGTTTAACTTGGTACGCAAGTGGAAGTCAAGAAGCTAGAAAGAGGCCTCGAGGGGGAGCGGACATGTCAAGAGAGAAGGGACGGTATATTATAAGGAACATGAAGCTGAGTGGCAGAATACCGAGAGGTAGAAAGGCTTAAGCAGGCAGAGGCATATGGGAAAACTGGAGGAGTCACGGTGTTAAGAGGGTGGCTGACCCAAGGGAAGTGGGGAGGAAAAGCTATGTGGAAGCTATGATTTCACAGCCCAATTTGAAAACAATAATTGGAGGGGTAGTAGAACACATGTGGAATGAAAAAAGAGGTAGGGATTCTGGGAGTTAAAAGATTAGGCAGGAGGAAGGGTAAGAAATGAAGTAGAGACAGGGATTGTGGGTGGGTTAACAAAAACTGGGGATGCTTTTAAAAGCCTAACAGAAACCCATTAGTTAGTAAGCTAATTTCAAAATACAACTTAAAGAGTTGGAACAGAATTATCCTGCATGGGTAGAAAATATCACTCCCAGAAGACATGGGTTATTAAGTAAAAATTGCAGTACAAAGCATGGGACGCCTCCTGAGCCATTATTAGTCAGAGAAGCCACAAGAGACTCCAAAGCCTCACAGGCTATTGCCATTGCCCTTGGCTAGCCAACATTCATACCTATCAGGATCCCGTTGGTGAAGACAGCACACTCTTTGGCTGCAGGACATAGAGAAATCAATCTCGAGTGGACCAGGAAACTTCTTCCCCACGGTCTAGCATTCATAGCACAAGGAGGTGCTGTGCAGGTTCCTGGGGGAGAAAAGACGCTGATGGTCTTAGGAGGTGCTGGACCCTGTATGCTGCAATACTGACCTTCCAGGTGAGCTCTAACTATGCAATGTGGCCTGACTGGTACTGGGCAATAAACCACTTTTCCGACTGGATTTGAGGCCTGCTTCACAGGAAGGAACTTCATGCCTGATACTGTAATCGTGGTTGAAAGCCATGACTGGAGACTTAGTATGCTACTTTGCTAACTGGTCATGCTGTCATGTTCCCTTCTAATTATTTAAACTTTCACCCATAGACCTGGGTTGTTCTCAAGCTGGCAAGAGAAGCTTCTTTTAGCAGTGGGCGACAGTCAGCGGATGTGTAACTAGTCAAAGTGCTGAGAATAAGACAGTGTGATCTTAGCCCTAAGTGGGACATCTTTATCAACCTGGCCACCACCGAGGCTCAGGGAACGTCGAGGATGAGGAAGGAATGTAAGAGTCGGGATTGGGAAGGAGTGCTGTGAGTCCTGTGTTCTGGACAGGCATGGCTTTTGTACTCATGAATCCGCAGCAGCAGTGGTTACCTATAGTAGATCCGCACACGATCAACCCAGTCAAAATTCTGGCATGACTTAAGTAGACGATCTCCAGTACCCGACCCTTACTAAGGAGTTATTGGCATGGACAGTTGGTGGGGGAGAGAAAAATCAGTCTGTTTCGAGGATGTGGCCTCTAGCAGGTTTCCCATGCTCCACTGGATGACCTCACACCCACGCACATATCTGGACTTAGTGAATTACAGAAGAACAATAATACTATCACCCAAACCCCTCACCGTCACCAATGGTACCACCACCACCAAAGAAAAAACAATTAATTAAAAAAGAGAACTGTCTAAGCCCAGCACTCGGGAGGCAGAGGCAGGCGGATCTCCGTGAGTTCAAGGCCAGCCTGGTCTACATAGTGAGTTCCAGGACAGCTGGGGCTACAGGGAGACCCTGTCTAAAAAAAAAAAAAAAGAACTGTCATTCTCTCCTGCAGTAGCAGTTGCCGTGATTCTGTCTGTAAGTTTCGTTGAAACAACCACACTCGTTTCTTCTTCAGTTTGCTTGTTTGGGGCGCAACAGTGACTTAGTGTGTTCGGCGTACGGTTGACTCTATGATACCATGAAAGCAACAGACATTCCACCGAAATCCTGCTTTTTATTTAGAAGTTTTGGTTTTTACCAGTGAGCATTCTGAGGTGAATGCTGAGTGGTGAAACTGCGGTGACCTACAGCTCCAGGATCAGGGGGACAATCAACACATCCTGTGCTGTCAGGGCTTGTGAAGTGTTTTCTGTTTTCCCTTCTCATCTTATACGCAAATGTCTGCCTAGGTCTCCTGTTCCTACATTAGCTCCATTCTGTCTGCACCAGATTTCCCATTGAACATGTCTCGATGTGTCATGAGCCTGGTCTTCACATTTTGGGGATTTTAAATGATTCTTCTAACCACCAAAGGTACTGGCACTGCAGTAGAAATGGGAGGTGCCGTGACGACCAGCCTCTTCCTGATCCCAGGTCGTACTTCTTGGACTAGCTGGGACTACTCTCAGCTCCTGTATGAATCTGCGTTCATGATAACAGGTCACTACTTCAAGAAAAAAAAAGGATTTTGCCTCTCAGTCAATGTGCTTGGGACTTAAACAGCAGGCACAGGCTCCTGTTTCTTCTTTGCTGCACATATCCAAGTTTATTTGATTCATTTCTGAAATAGCTCAGAAAATCATTCAGTTGATCACCATGTTCATCTCCTCCCAGGATTCCATCGTCTCCTACCTGAATGACTAACAGTTTTCTAACTAGTTTCTTTAGAATCCATCCATTCTTCTCTCTCTCCTGTCATTTCTTCCATTACTCCTCTGGTCTGCCATCTATCAATCTATTTATCTGTCCAATCTTCCACCCATCCATCCATCCATGCATGCGTCCACATGTCTATCAATCTTTCCTCCCATCCATACATTGTTTCCTCAATCCACCTATCCATTTACCATCATCCACCAATCTCCCACTTCTTACCCACATTTTATCACCCATCTCTCCATCCATCTATCCACTCGTGAAACACATTTATTGAATACAGTTTCCCAAGCACTGTGCATGCTCTGGTGTATATAAAAAACAGAGCAGACTCTGCTCAAATACAAAGAGCAATTTCAAGGAAGCCTGGTGAGGGAAAGGAGCAGGGTGGTGTCCTGAAAGACCTGTGTGTGCCCTGGGAGACAATGGTGTCAGGCGTTCACACTGGGGAGGTTTGGGGAAGTGATGGGTCGCACTGAGGAAGTGATGTACGGGTAGAGAGAAGTCATGCATCATTTCATTTGAAACTGGAACAGGGCTGAAGCTGAGGAGTGCTCTGTTAAAAATTATGCTAAGGGTATTGACACGAACTAGGACTGGCCCAGGTAAACTGAGCTTTGTGTGTGTTCTTGTGAGGCAGGACTCAGAGGATGACCATCAAAAGTTGGGGTGAGGTGGAGAGAGAGAGAAAAGAGAACAAAAAGACTTTGGTGTCATCAGGAGGAGTTTGGGAGCCAGGGTTAAGTGATTAAGCATTCTGGGAGATCGCGGTAAGTGACAAAACTGAGGGGTAGTGATTTCTTGTGTGGATGGTGTGTGTGTGTGTGTGTGTGTGTGTGTGTGTGTGTGCATGTGTGTGTGTTTGTGTGTAAGTGTATTTGTGTATGTGATGTGTGTGATGTGTGTGTGGTGTGTGTGTGTGTGATGTGTGATGTGTGTGGGGTGTGTGTGTTGTGTGTGTGTGATGTGTGGGTGTGATGTGTGTGATGTGTGTGGTGTGTGTGTGAGATGTGTGTGTGTGATGTGTGTGTGTGATGTGTGTGGTGTGTGTGTGGTTGGGGATTGGTT
>NW_008330120.1:2176437-2181115 GCF_000622305.1 Nannospalax galili
GCCTAAGCTGTGATGACTTTGGGAGCCGCTGGCTTGGTGGAAAGAGGGCAGGTGTCTAAGGTTCAGTAGTAGAGGGACCTGACCACACCCCAGTCCTATATTCCAGAAAACATTCCCAGTATGCTTCAGTATTGCTACCCAGAGGGAACATGCGTCTTAAAAAACCACATCTGAGGGTCGGTGAGACAGCTCAGTGGATAAAGGCAGTTGGCCCACAGGCCTGGAGATGTGAGGTCTATCCCGGGAACCCACATAAGGGTGGAAGGAGAGAACTGACTCCACAAAGTTCAAATATTGAGGGTCTTTCTGGTGAACTTAGTGAGACCTTGTCTCAGTATAAAAAGAAGGCTTTCGGATACAGCTCAGTCAGTAGCGAATATACTTAGTATGTACATGGCCCTGTGTTCAGTCCCCAACACCACAAAAAACCAGGTCTGGTGGCCCATGCCTATAATCCCAGCACTCAGGAGGAAGAGGGGGCGGCAGGAGGGTTATCCTTAGCTACGCAGTGAGTTTAAAACCATCCTGGACTACATGAGACCCTATCTCTAAAACAGATAAAAATAGAAAGAGAACTTTGGGATTTAGGTCAGTGGTAGAAGCACAGGCCCCTGTTGCATGAGGTCCTGGGTTCAGTCTCCAGTAAGGGGAGATCCAAGGGCAGCGAAGACAGTGACAGAGTTCAGATGTTGGAACTGGACTCCTATACATTTGCATTTTTTCCATAAAAACTCACACTGTTCAGTGTTTTCCCATGAGGCCTGCAGTGTTGAGGTGGAGGAGGTAGCTCTGGAGAAGGCCCACCTCCCTTTACCCACTACATCCAGTTCACCAACACAGAGAGAGGGTTTGAATTTCCTAAAAGATACTGAAAGACCAAAGGAAGAATACTGGTCCACGGACACAGCAATTCACAGAGTGTTGTTCATTCAGAAAGTTGGCCTCACTACTCCAGAGAAAGCTGTCCGGGAGAGAGTCCCGAAGTCTTTTCACATAAAACACTAAAACAGACAGAAGTGACTATGGCGGAGGATGGGTGGGTGAGGGACGAAGTCACACAAGAGAGAACAGAGTAGAAAAAGACCACAGTATCCGGGACGCAGCAAGGGAGGGGCAGGAGAGGAGGGAGGAGAGAATGTCCTGCTGTGAGGCTTGGCCTGCAACAGATTTCATCTGGGAGCCCCTTGTGAGTGTGGTTCCTTTGCAATTCTGGTCAAGCAGACAAGGGCAGTCTTGCTTGGTGAATGTTTGACTCCGGGCCGGGCTGAGTTAACTTAATTGTCAGGGCTCGGTCATGTCTTTCTTCTGCTTAAGATTTGATGGGGAAGGAGCCTATTTTTTTTCTTTTACATGAATGAGTGCATTGCCTGCATGTGTAAGTGCACCCATGTCATGCAATGCCTGTGGAGGTCAGAAGAGGACATCAGATGTCCTGGAACTGGAGTTACAGACAGTTGTTAGCTGCCATGTGGGTGCTTGGGATGGAAGCCAGGTCTGCTGCGAGAGTAGCCAGTGCTCTTACCCACTGAGCCATCTCTCCAGCTTTGCCAGTACTTTCTTATATGTGTTATTGGAAACGCCTCCTCAACTCCTGTATCAGGGAATGTGCTTATGAAGGAATTACACCCCCACCCCCGGTTTCTGTTTCTCAGTCATGGCCTTCTCTCTACATCTAGTATTCACAGTGTTCCAGTTTGCTACTTGATAAAATGTTAAAACTGGCTGTTGTCTGTTTTTGTAATCCTAGAATTGGAGATGTGGAGGCAGAAGAATCAGGAGTCCCAGGCCAGCCTGGGCTATGCAACAAGACCCTGTATCACAAAACAAAAGAAGTGCGTGTGATGACTCAGGCCAAGAAAGAAACACATATATTCTCTCTCGTATGGATCTTAGCTTCAGTTCTTTTGTGTGTTTACCTTGGGGCACAAGTGTAAGTCAGGAACCTAGTCAGGGGTCACGGAGAGAGGAATATGTTGAGAGACAGGTTAATAGATTATGAAGAAAATGGGGGACGTGGAATGATAAAATACTGAAGAGGAGGCACTACTTAAAGTAGAAGGGTGTGTGGGAGTTTGTGGGAAATCAAGGGTTAAGGGGAGGGCTAACCCAAGGGAAGTGGGCAGGAAAAGCCATGAGGAAGTGACTGCCACACAACTCAACTCCAAGGAAACCGGAGGAAGACAGAACATGTGCAGAATGAAGAACAGTGAAGGATTCTGGGAGCTGAAGGGTTAAGTTGGACAGGGGAGGGCTAAGAGGAAGAGGAGGGCATACTGGTTAGGTTTGGTGGTTCGAATGAGTACTGTCTCCTACAGGCTCAGGACTTTGAACACTTTTCCCTCAGCTGGTTGAGCTGTTTCAGGAGGTTTAGGAGGTGTGGCCTTGCTGGATGAACTATGTCGCTTAGGGCTGGCTTTGAGTGTTCACAGCCTGGCCCACTTGCAGTTTGCTGTCTCTGTTCATTTCTGCGGTTGAAGATGTGATGTCTAAGGATTCGGCTCCTGGTGCCATGCCTGTCACTTTGCTGCCAAGTGTCCACACTCTGATGGACTCTTATCATTTTGGAATCACGAGACCAAATAAACTCTCTCATCTATAAGTTGCCTTTGGTCATTATGTTTTATCACAGCACCAGAAAAGTAACTAATACAGTGGACCAAACAAAAATAAGGATGCGTAAAAAAGCCTTATGGAAACCCACTAGTTAGTAAGTAGTTGTAAAAGCTGGTCAGTGTGCTGAGAATAAGAAACTTAGAGCTCAGTCAAAAATGGAACATCTTTATCACCACCTCCCACCACCAAGGCTCAGGCAACAGCAAGAAAGAGGAGACAGAAAGAACGTAAGAGCCAGAGGACGGGGGCGGTGGGGGGGGGGGTGCTGTGACACGCTCCCTTCAGGACATCACATGGCTATTGCGATCATGAACTCACATCGGTGGCTGTGATTACCTGCTCAGTCAGGTACAATAGCCAACATGGATGAGGTAGATGAACTGTGGGCCCCACCCCTAACTGAGGAGTTAATGGCAGTGGCTGGCTGTTGTGTGTGTCGGGGGGGGGTCACTCATTTTTGAGGATGTGGCCTCTTGTAGATTTCTCATGCTCTGTTGACGGGCTCCATACCCATGGACATATTGGTGGACTTAGTGGCTTTTAAGACAACATCATCATCAACAAAACCCCTCACTAGCACCAACACTACGACCACCACCATAACCACCTCCAAGCCAAAAATTTAATTTAGTTAAAAAAGAGAGTTTCCATTCTCTCTTAGACTGCCATTCGGCTTGTCCTGTAGCAGTTTCCTCTAAAGGAGACCTTCCACCTTGGAGGGAAGCTCTTCGTCCGGTTGTTCTAAAGGGAAGTAAACAGGAGGATCTAAAAGGAGACACACAGGGTTCTAAGGGTTCTAAGGGGAGGTAAGACATTCCATCCTGCAGGGAAGCACATTAAGTTCCGGAAGTCAACAACTCAGTAGCTTGAGAAAGTCCCTGAAATTGACCAGATTCATATGTCCCTTCCTCCTTGAGCATTTATAAGACCTGGGATGCTCTCAGATAAGCTGGCCTGCTCAGAAGAGGCTCAGATCCCAGATCTCTCTCTCTCTCTCTCTCTCTCTCTCTCTCTCTCTCACACACACACACAGAGAAATGTGCACATTCAAGTTACAATGTGTACACGAGTATGTATACGTGTGTATGGTCTCTCTCTCTCACTCTCTCTCACACACACACACACACACACACACACACACACACACACGCCCAGAATCAACACACAAGAAAACACAGTCATCAGTACTCTCCGTATTCAGACTTGATCATTAAACCCCCATCTGCAATCTCCCTCCTGCCAACACCCCACAGGGTTTTTGCTTCTCTATCTTAATCTCCTGTCTGTCTCTCCCCAACTGACTCTGCTCATTCTCTGAGTCCTGGCTTACACGAAGAACACTTCTCAGC
Source organism: Nannospalax galili (assembly GCF_000622305.1). Classification (NCBI taxonomy): domain Eukaryota; kingdom Metazoa; phylum Chordata; class Mammalia; order Rodentia; family Spalacidae; genus Nannospalax; species Nannospalax galili. The sequence continues at coordinate 2,180,400 of NW_008330120.1, forward strand.
TTACCAGGGTGTCCTGAGCACCCTCCTCACCCCCAAGCTTGTTCCACTTTGACAATAAATTATGTGTGCAACACTCTACTCATATATAACCTGCCTGGTGAGACCTACCACCTCCAAAGTCTGCTCAGTGTGGACTCCTGAGATCAGTCTCCCAGGATACCCTGCACCTTTCCTTCATTGGACTTCCTTGAAACTGCTGTTTGTTTATGAGCAGAGTCTGCTCTGTTTTCTCCATATACTAGGACAGTGCTTGGGACATAGTACCCAATGAATGCTGTTTGGTAAGTAAATGCATAGATGGATGAATGGACGGATGGATGATGGATGGACGGATGGATGGATGGATGGATGGAAGGATGGAAGGAAGGATGGATGGATGGATGGATGGATGGAAGGATGGATGGATGGATGGATGGAAGGATGGATGGATGGGATGAACGGACGGATGGATGGATGGATGGATGGATGGATGGATGGACGGATGGAAGGAAGGATGGATGGATGGATGGATGGATGAAAGGATGGATGGATGGATGGAAGCATGGATAAAAGGTGAGACAGAAAGATAGATGAACGGATGGAGATGGAGACATGGATGAAAGGGGAACTACAAGGAAGGCAGGAAGATAGATGGTAGATGGATGAATGAACGGATGCATGGAAGGAAAGATGGATGGAAGGAAAGACTGATGGAAATGTGAGTGTGGGGTGGATGG
>NW_008330120.1:2181737-2190827 GCF_000622305.1 Nannospalax galili
GGTAGAAAAAGACAAACATTTGAAATTTAGAGCATGTTTTGTATGGAATGCTTGTTGCATCCCTGGCAGCATCTAGCCAACCACATACACAGCACATCACATCACCTTCGCATATCCAAACAGCTGTGCGGAAGACTGGAGGCTGGAAGTCAATATGGCTGGTTCAATAAAACTTTATTTATAAAGAAGGCGTAAGGCAGCAGCTATTCCCAGACAGAAGGAAAGTTTGCTTTTTAAATTCATTTTTCCCCTTTATTGTGAGATAATGGTCACGGTGGGTGTGAGGGTTTCTGCTGTGCTGTTGTGGTTGTTTTATAATTCACTAAGCCCGGTTAGTTCTGCCAGTATGGGCCTGGATGTGGGGCCTGGTACTGGGCCGTGAAAACCTTCCAGTGACCACATCCTCACAACAGAAGGATCCTCCCTCCTGTCCGCTGCCAGTGGCTCCTTGGTGAGGGGTGGGGCCTGGAGATCACCTGCCTCAATTGCGCTGGCCTTTCCACTGCCTTGATCTTGTGCAGGGCTTGTGGAGGTAACATGGCTACCATGAATCATCATGTCAACTATCAGGTCAAGTCCAGAAGTCAGCATTTCACAGCACTCCTCCCCATCCTCCGCTGTTAGTTTTTCCCAGCTCCTCTTCCGTGGTGCTCCCTGAGCCTTGGTGGGTGGGGTGTTGATAGAGAAGCGCCGTCAGGGCTGAGCTCTCCTCCTCATTCTCAGCACTATGACCAGTTAAGATTCTCTCCATGGAGTGCTGCCTGCTGGAGAGAGAAGCTTCTCTGACCAGTGTTGAGAGTGGCCGGGTCTACGATTATGAAGATGAATATTCAGAAGGCAATGATGGTATGTCCATTTAGCAAAATAACCATAGTAAGTTCTACTCTGTGGCAGATTACCTCCATGTTCCCATGAGGACACTGCACCTTTGTCTTTCTAGACTTAAGTTCCTTGCTCAGTTGTTTTTGTTTTGTGACACAGGTCTTGTTGCTTAGTTTAAGTCAGTCTGGAACTCCTGATTTTCCATCTCTACTTCTCTAAGTTCTGGTTTGACAGACATAGACCTCAACACCTGGCTTGAAAATTCATCAAGTATCAAATTCTTTCACTTCTGAGTCCTAGCAGTTGAGGGAGAACCTTGACTGGGAACTGAAAGGGAGGGAGGACCTTCACAGGAACTTTGCTCTGTACAAGATGAACCTAGGAAGAGTTCCCAAAACACCATGAAAGAAAACACTGGCTCTTTTCTCACCAAACTTGAAGCAGAGAAAGCCTCCCTGAAGCCTGCCAACCAAATCAACCACCTCTGTTATAACAAGCTTCTGCCCTGTGAATCAGCTCCACCCAGAAGCAAACATCAGCCCATAAGGATTGTCCGTGTTTGCTTGACTGGAGATGCGTTATGAGAACCAAACCAGAACTGGGGATAGTGCTCTAATAAATGTCAGCGGTCACTTTACCCCAGGCCTTGCTTTCCTGGCCCCCTTGCTTGTCGCTCCCTTGCCTTGTCCTGAGGGCTCAGGTCTTTTTCTACTGTGGTTTGTCTTGTCAACACTGTCTCACCACCCGCCGACCTCCCAATACCAGCTTATGCATGTTCTCGTGTTTTCTGTGAAAAGATTTGTGGACATCTCCCCTGACAGTTCTCTGTGGAACACCACAGTGCACTTTCCCACTGAATCTCTCTAAATTGTTGTGTCCTCAGACAGGGTTTCTTCCCTCTCACTTTTGGTGTCTTTTAGTGAAATCAAACCATGTCTCTGTGTTGGTGAACAAGAAGTAGCAGGGGGAAGGAGGGGGGCCAACTCCAGGTTACTTCCGGTCGCCATATTGGACCAGAAGCTCGCCTGGGAAAACGCTAAACAATGTGAGTTTCGGTGGAAAGAAAATACAAATGCGTGTGGGAACGCCCCCTCAGTGCATCCCTGTTGTCACTGTCTGTGCTGCTGCCCTGGTTCCCACACGCCCCTTAACCTGGTACTGAACTTAGGGCCTTGCCCCTGTGAAGCCTATGCCCTACGGAGTTACATCCCCAATATCTCTTTTTAATTTTTATTGTAATTTAATTCTTTCAAACAGGGTCTCATGTATCCCAGGATAGCTTCAAAGTGGCTATGAAGCCAGTAAAGACGTTGAACTCCTGAACTTCTTGCCTACTCCCTAGTGCAGACAGTATCGGTGTGCTCTAGCACACCTGATTTTGATGTGGTTCTGGGAACTGAACATATAGAACTTTGCACCTGCTAGGCATTTGCTCTGTCAACTGAGCTAAATCCAAAGCCTGCTTTTTATATTGAAACAAGGTCTAGTTTGCCAAGAATGCCCTGGACTTTTGAATTCTCCTTCCCCACCCTCATCAGAAGCTACCAGACCAAGGTTCAAGCATGGTTTTTCAATTTTTAAATTTATTATTAGTATGTACATATGCACATATTTGTATAGGGGACATGTTTGCTCTGGCATGGATGTGGAGGTCAGATGATGATTTTGTGGAACTAATTCTCTTTTTCCACTTTTACATGGTTCTGAGGGTCAAGCTCAAGTTCCTCCTAGACTTGTGGAATGACTGCCATTACTGTTGAGCCATCTTGTTGGCTCCCAAACATGTTTTTTAAAGGTACATGCTGCATCTGGGGACCAGCAGTAAAGTGTCTTAGCAATGTTTTCGGGGAGGTGTGCTGGGAGGTATTAAGACCATTGGGTGACTGGACTTTAGGTGTCTACCTTCCACCAAGCCAGTGGCTCCCAAGTCATCGCAGTGTAGGTGGCTGGAAGGAAAAGGGATGGGAGGGCAGGCAAGACACACACAATGGAATCGTTTGTTGTTAACTGTCAGCACATTTATAACAGGAATGTATAATGTTATGGTGTTGTTTAACTGACAGGTCTACTTTGGAATATTTATAACATCAGGAAAACACCAGATGTCGACCTGAAACCTCCACATGTATGTTCACACAGGCACACTTTCATACACATACAATCCTACACTCACCACAAAAGTAAACAATGTCCCTCAATCTTCTCACATCCCCCATTCCAGTCAGACTATGGCTCTTTTAACCCCTAGCTCCCAAAAGCACACTGGCGAGCACCCCAGTCATTTTCTGCCAACCTTCTCCCTTGTTCACTATCACCCCAGCTTTCTGTTCATCCACTGAGCTCTGGCTCACAGGAACGTGACCATGTCTCAATTTTCCAGGACCAGTTTGGGCTTGTGTCAACCTCTCTAGCATAATTTTGAATAGTGTCTTCCTGGCCCTCAGCCCTGTCCCATTTTCACAATAAATCATGAATGTCATGTTGCTACTCATGTCGCCTTCCAAGTCTTCTCTCTGTGGACTTGACATCATTCTCTTCCGGGTAGTCTGTTCCCCTCCCTCATGGAGCTTCTTTGATATTGCTGCATGTTATGAGCAGAGAATCTGCTTTGTTTTCTACATATAGTGGGACTCAAACAGTACTGGGACATGGTGGTCAATAAATGCTTGTTTGATAAGTGGGTGAGGAGATGGGTGGATGAGTGGATGATTTGACAGTTAAATGGATGCATGGATAGATGGTGGGATGGATAAAGGAATGAATGGAAGGAAGACATGAAGCATAAGTGGGTGGGTGGAAGAAGAGATGGATAGAATGGAGGAAAGATGGATGACTGGATGGATGGATGGATGGATGGATGGATGGATGTGTGGATGGATGGATGGATGGATGGCCTTGAATTCATGGTGGTTCTTCTTCCTTAGTTTCCAGAGCGCTGAGATTACAAGCATGACCCACTGTCCCTGGGTGTTTTTTATTGCTATTTTGCAGAGTGGATGGATGGATGGATGTATATATGGATGTGTGGATGGATGGATGGATGGATAAATGGATGACTATATGGATGAGTGGATGGGTAGATGGGTGGATGACCATATGGATGAGTGGATGGGTTGATGGGTGGATGGATGGATGACTATATGGATGGGTGGATAGATGGATGACTAATATGGATGGGTGGCTGGATGGATGGGTGATGGGTGGATGGATTCATAGAAGGATGACTATATGGATAAGTGGATGACTATATGGATGGGTGGATGAATGAATGGATGGATGGACAGATGAATGGATGGATTGGTGGATGGGTGGACACATGGATAAAGGGTAGAATCAAGGGTGATAGGATAGATGAATAGCAGGAGAAATGGAAGGAAGAACAGAAGAATGGAAAGAGTTAAAGGACTCTTGTGAATATGCTGATCATTCTGTGAGAGGTTGTAGTCAAGAAGGAGTTGAAGATGCTGGAGACTGAAAATTTTCTGTGAGCTACTTGAGCAGTAACTCAAACAAGCTTGGATATGCTAAGTAAAGAAGAAACATGTTCCTACACTGCTGTCTAGGTCTGTGGACCAAGCCTTCACTCCAAGGCATCTTGACTAGGAGGGAGATTCCTTGTTTTTTTCAGTAGTGACCTAATATCATGAACATGGGTTCAAACAGGAGCTGAAGGGTAGCCTCAGCCAGTCCCAGAAGTGCTACCTGGGATCAGGAAGATGCCACGTACCAGTCTTGTCTTGCCATGGCACCAGTACCTTAATGATTAGCAGAGTGCTTAAAATCCTCAAAATGTGTAAGACTAGTCCCACGACATATCATAAAACATTAAATGTTGAATATGGTGCAGACAGAATGGAGCTAGCATAGAAACAGGAGACCTAGATGGACATTTGCATCTATGATTAGATGGGAAATCACAAAGCACAACATCCCAAACCATGTCATTCAGCATGTGTTGATTGTTCTCATGATCACTAGCTTTGAGGGAGCTGCAGGTCACTGCACTTTTACCACTCACCATCAGGAGAGAAAATTTACCTCATACTGCTAATTTGGAAAAAGACAAAAATTCCAAATTTAAAGCATGATATCTATTGAATGGTTTTTTTCTTTCACATAATAAAGTCAGTTATATGTGAAATGCACTGTGCCACTGTTATAGCCAAAATAGCCATGTATAAGACAGAAATAAATAACTGCAGCTGTTCAAATAAAGCTTTATTTATAAAGACAGGTACAAACCAATTGCTACACTAGACAATGAAAATTTTATTTTGATTAATTATCTTTTTTCAGTTTGTGGTTGTTGTTACTGGTGGTGTTGGGTGGTGGTAGAGTTTCTTGTTTTTGTTATTGGTGGTGTGTTATAATCATGTGTACATGGCTGTGGGGGCCCCCTGAAGCATGAAATTTCTACCAGCACCACATCCTCAGAAAGAATGATTCTCCTCCTCCAGCAACTGTCCACTGCCAATAGTTCCTCCTTAGGGGGTGGGGCTGGAGACCGTCTACCCCCTCTATGCTTCAGTTCTAACTGGCTGGATACTGTGGGGGTCCTTTGCGTGTAACCACAGCTGTTGGAGTTCAAGACTGCAATAGCCACAGCATGTCTGAAAGTCTGCATTTCATAGCACTGTCTCCTCATCTTCTGGCTGCTGCAATCTTTCCACCTCCTCTTCTTCATTGCTTCCTGAGCCTTAGTTGTGGTTGGGTTGATAAAGATGTTCCGGTTAGGCCTGAACACTCAGTTTCTTATTCTCACACTTCCTTTGACCAGTTGTGCATCTCTCTGTTGACTGCTGTCCACTGCAAAATGGAAACTCCTCTGACCAATGTTGAAAGCAGCCTAGATGCAAACATGAATGTTTAGAACGAAATCTGTAAGCATGAAAATTTAGCAAAACCACACCAATTATAGACTTCTTGACCAGGACTGCAGAGTCAGCATGAAATTCCCTTCTTTTAACTGACCTCCAATCCAATCAGAAAGTGGTTAATAACCTCCAAAACCTCCACACCGCTGGACACCTATTTCCTGGCAGGTCCGTATTGTGGAATGTGGAGTCCAGTGCTGGGGAAAACCATTGGTATTTCTGCTCTCCCAGCAGCCTGCATAGCACTTCCAGCGCTATGAAAACAAGCCAGCAGGCAGGGAGGCTCCTGGTCTGTTTGGGATGGATTTCTCTACGTCCTATAGCCAAAATGTGTTCAGCAATAGGGTCTTACCACATCATTATGGTAGGTAATCCAGGGAAACAGAAATAATTTATGCTATTCTGGAGACTTCTATAGTCTGCCTGACCAGCAAGTATTGGGGAGATGTCCCATACATTATACTGCGATTTTTACTTAACAACCTGTGTGTTCTGGAAGAGACATTGTCCACCTATGCAGGAAAATTCAGTTCAGAGTCTATTTTTAAGTTATCATTTGAAATTAGCTTATTAACTAGTGCGTTGTCATAAGTTTTTTTAATACATCCTCATTTGGGGTTATGCAGCCAGCTGCCTCCTCCTCTGCTTTGTCCCGTCATGCCTTTCCTCACTTGATCCTTTACGTTCCAGGACTCCCCATTCTTCTTCCCTTCCCCACGTTCTGTTGTCCCTCCAGTGACTTTTTAAGTTGGGTTGTGAGATAGTAGGCTTCCACGTAGCTTCTCGTATCCCCTTCCGGGGCTTAGCTGTCCCCTAAGCTGCTGATGTCTCCCATTCCTCCACAGCCCTATCTGCTTATGCATTTCCACCTCTGCAGTGTTCCACCTCTCAGTATCCCTGTTACATTTAATCTACTGTCCCCTTTCTCTAAAACAACCCCTCTGAAAAATGTCCCACCTTTCAAAACCCTTCCAAAAAGCGTCCCCTGAAAGGCACCTGTCTACCCTCCTGGTTTGTGGTCCAGGATAAACACACAGAGGAACTGAAGCAGGAGCCACACATGAGACAAGGTATGAGTTTGTCTAGGGTTTGGATCACCTCACTCCGTTGTTTCTGTTTCATGACAGCAGGTCTTACTGTGCAGCCCAGGCTGATCTGGAATTTCCGATTCATCTGCCTCCACATCTTCAAGTTCTGGGATTATTGTCACAGGCAATAACACCTGGCATGGATGTTTTTTCAAGAGTCAAATTCGAACATTTCTGAGTCCTAGCAGTTGAGAGATGGTCATGAATGAGACCAGAAAAGGGAACAGGATAAGTCCAAAAGTCATTGCTAATAACACTGTAGAAGAAAACGCCAAACAGCAAGCAGTTGAAGGCATGGTTGAGCCCTGCCAATCAAATGAACAGAGCTACAAAGCCGATGCCCTGTAAACTCAGCCCTGCCCAGAGTCGAACATCAGTCAGTCAGGATTTTCTGATCCTCTACCTCCATATGCCCAGTGCTAGGAATACTGGTACGTGCTACCACACGTGGTTTTTATGTGGTGCTGGGGACTAAACACGGACGGGTCTTGCACATGCTAGGTACATACCCTCCCAACTGAGATACATTCAAAGCCTACTTTTTATTTTGAGAAAGGCTCCCACTAAGCTAGCCAGAAAGGCCTTGAACTCAGCTTCAAGCATGATTTAAATTTTTTTAATTTATTTATTTTTATTTGATTTTTTTATGACTAGTGTGTACATATATGCACACATTTGTGTACATGAATTGTGTATGTGGGCAGGTTTGCATTTCATGCCTGTGGAAGTCAGAGGACACATTTGTGAACTCAGTTCTCTCCTTCCACCTTTACCTGGGTTCCCAGTATAGACCTCAGGTCTCCAGGCTTTGTAGGGCAAGCGCCTTTCCCACTAAGCCACCTCACTGGACCTCAAACAGTTTCTCAAAAATGCATGCTGCATCTGGGCATCAGTACTGAAGCTTGCTGGGGATGTTTTCTGGAAGTGGGGCTTGGGGGTGGTGAGGCCACGCCTTCACAGAAGCATAGGTGTCTGCCCTCTTCCCACCAAGCCGGTGCCTTCCAAGTCATCAAAGTGTAGGCAGCTGGAAGGAACGGGGGTGAGGAGGGGCAGGGCAGGCACAGAAAATAGAATTTGTTTACTGTGAACTGTTGGCATATTTATAACAGAACTGTAACTGTATAATGTTACGGTGTCATTTAACTGACATTTCTACTTTGGAATGTTTGTAACATCTGGAAGACACCTGATGTCAAGCTCTGGCCTCCAAATATATGTTCACACAGGTTCTCGTTTCTCTCTCTCTCTCTCTCTCTCTCTCTCTCTCTCTCTCTCTCTCCAGATTCTCCACACAAGGAAACACTGCCCCTCATTCCTCTCACATTTCCTATTCCACTCAGATTCTTTCTCCCCTCTCCCAGACGCCCTCCCGCCAGCACCCAGAGCCCTTTGTCCTCCTTAGTCCTCTCCACTCCTCTCTTCCTCACCACGACACTCTCTGCTCATGTCTGAGTTCTGGTTTACAGCAACATGCCCAAACCTGTTTGTCGTGGCCACTCCTGGCTTCTGTCAAATATCCTTACATAATCTTTAATATCACTTCCTCACCCTCGGGGCTGCCAGTTTGATAATAAATTACATATGGCATCTCTCTACCCATATGTCATCTCCCCTGTGAGCCCCGTCATGCGCAGAACCTTCTCAGTGTGGACTCCAGACATCACTGTCCTTCAGGACACGCTGCTCTTTTTCCTCAGGGAGTTTTGTTGAAATTACTCTTTGTTTATGAGAAGACAGTTTGCTGTTTTCTATGTATACTAGGACCTTCACAGTGCTTGGGACATGGTGATCAATAAATGCTTGTTTAGTAGGTCGATGGGGAGATGGATGGATGAATGGCTGGTGAGATGGATAAAAGGATGACTAGATGGAAGGTAAGAAGGATAGATGGGTGGATAAGACATGAACAGATGGAGGAAAAGATGGATGAGGGCTGGATGGATTGATCATGGATGATGAGATGGTTGGATAGATGGACTGATCATGGGTGATGAGATGGATGAATGGATGATGAATTGATATATGGATGGTGAGATGATGGATGGATGAATGGATTGTTCATGGATGATGATATGGATGGATTGATAGAATGGGTTGTAGAATAGATGGACAATAGGAGAACTGGCAGGAGGGACAGAATAACAGATGCATTTTAGTTAAACAAGTTAAGAAATTGTTAGTCATTCAAATAAGCAGAGGTTCTGGCCTGGGAGGAGTTGGAGATGGTGATGAATGAAGAATTTCTTGAGTGCAAACAGGTGTAGATATGCAGGGTAGGGAAGAAACGTGAGGGCTGGTGTGGTGAC
>NW_008330120.1:2191668-2193565 GCF_000622305.1 Nannospalax galili
CAGACAGGTACAAGCCAACTGCTCTTCTAAAAGAATAAAGATTCCGTTTTAAAATTAATCAGTTTTTCCTTGTGATTGGTGATTGTGGTGATGGTAGTGAGGGTTATTTTGTTGTCATTGTTCATAACTCACTAAGTTTACTTATTGCTGACAGTATGTGTGTGGGTTTGGGGCCATCCCTGGAGCAAAGGAACACTGTCAGATCCTCAAATACGAATGGTTCTCCTTCCCAGGCAACAATCCCCTGCCGGTGGCTCCTCATTAAGGAATGACGCCTGGGGAGCATCTACATCGTCTGAATTTTGCCTGACTTGATCATGTGCAGATCTGTGCAGGTAACCACAGCCGCTGTGAGTTCATGAGCACAACAGCCATGTCAGTCCAGGAAACGGCGTTTCACCCCGCCTCCTGTCCTTTCCATTCTGTCCACGTCCTCCTCCTGCTGTTCCCTCAGCTTTGGTGATGATGTGGTTGATAAAAATGCCCTATTCAGGCTAAGATCAGTTTCTTATTCTCAGCACTTTGATGAGTTACGCAGACTCCTTCCCCGGCAGAAAGACGTTCCTCTGACCAAGGCTGAGAGCAGGTCTATGGGTAGAACCAAAAATAATTAGAGGGCAATTTCATAGTATGACCAACTAGAAAAATATAGTAAGTTCTACCATAAACCCTTTGACCTCTCTAGCCATGGGCATTAGAAGAGAAATCAGTACAAGGCAGCAGACCTCAAATCCAGTCAGAAAGTGGTTAGTTATCTCAAACTAGTAATCCCACTATGACAGCAGTGGGGTTCATCATGTTTTGCAGGTTCCCTATCGCAGACTGTAGGGTCTAGTGCCTGGGAAATCTTTTCTACCAGTCCAATGATACTTTTAATGCCCCCGCAGCCTGCATAACTCCTTCCAGCACTATGAAATCAAGCCAGCAACAGGAAGTTTTCTGGGCTGCTAGAGATCGATTTCTCTATGTCCTGCAGCCACACTGTGTAGTGTCTTCAAAAATAGCTTCTTAACATGTACTTAATGGTGGCTAATCAAAGGCAATGATTATAGCCCATGCTGCTGTCATCTCCCTGAACAACAGCTTTTAGAGAGATTTCCCATATCTGAACTGGGATTTGCTTTTGATAACAAATCTTAGAGTGTCACTGTCCACCCATGCAGGGTAATTCCACTTGAAATTTTTAAGTTAAAATTTGAAGTTAGCTTACTAATAGATTTCCAGAAGACTCTTTCAACATCCTTAGGTTTGGTTAATCCTCCACACTTGTACCCGAGCCTCATCTCTCCCACTCTAATAACTTCTCAAACCTTTAACTCCCAGGATTCCACCCTTCCTTCATTTCACATGTGTCCTACTATCCCTCCAATTGCTGATTTTTTAAAAGCTGGTTTGAGCTAGTCGGCTTCCATATGGGTTTCATACCATGCTCCTTGGTTTAGTGCTCCCCTTCACCACTCAGTGTCCCACATTCTCCCAAGCCTCTCTGGGCTTAAGCCTCTGTGTCTCTCAGCAGTCCACCTCTCTACTTGTTTACCTATCCTTTACATTAACATGCCCTGTGCCTCCTAAAGGCCCATTTCCACTTTTGCTCTAAGTTAAAATATATTTGAAGCCAGGATCCTCAGATGAGCAAGAACCGGGTGCTTAGTCTTTCTGGGCCCGAGTTACTTCATTCAGTTGTTTTTGTTTTGTGACACAGTTTTGTATAACGGAAGGCTAGGCTGAAACTCCTGATTCTTCTCTAAGATCTTGGATTACAGACATAAACAAAAACACCTGGCTTTAAATATTTATCAAGTATCAAACACTTTAAACAGTTGTGAGTCTAAGTGTAGAAACAAGGTCATGACTGAGAAACTGAAAAGGGAAACTTTCCTCAATACATGATGAGTCC
>NW_008330120.1:2195127-2199358 GCF_000622305.1 Nannospalax galili
CCCCCCACATATATATTTTTATCGCGCGCGCGCACGCGCACACACACACACACACACACACACACACACACACACACACACACACCTGCACTGGAGCCCAGATTCACCACTCTAGGAAACATAGGCCTCAATACTCTTCCATCCAACACTCCCCTCAGACTCTTAATCATTAAACCTCCATCTTCAAACTCCCTCCTCCCAACACACCACAGCTTCTGTCCCTCTTTCTTCCTCTAATCTTCTCACCCCAACCCTCTGCTCCTTCTCTGTCTTGGCTTACCTGAAGGAGAACATACCTCAGTTTACCAGAGCCTGCCCTAGTTTGCGTCAGTCACCCTAGCATCATTTTGAATAGGGCCCCCCTCTCTCAGGCCATCCTACGTTGATACTAATTTATGTATGCAATCTCTCTACCCACATATCACCTGCTTGGCGAAACACTTCACTTCCCAAAACCATCTCTATGTGGAACTTTGACATCAATGTCTGTTATGTCCTGCGTGGCTGGGTAGTGGTAGACACAAAGAGGGACAATGAGATACCTAATAATAACATATCACATACAGACAATTTAATATTTAAGAAACCGGGACCAGGAGGCTCCCTGTTCTATAAAACAAAGAACACTGAGTCTCTAACTCTGAAGGTTTTATTCCTAGGGATGGGGTGTTCTAAGTAGGCACTCAGGAACAAATGGTGTGCACATCAAAGGGCATTTCTCTGCAGGAGCTCAGGAAACAATTGGTAATGAAGTATGGCCTGTTTGTAAGGTACAGAGCAGATATTCACACAACAGTGTAAATAAGGCATTGTTTCTAAATCTAATCTAAACATAAATATAAGGGACAGTACACTTCAGAACCCTGGGTCTGTATGCCTATCTGGCTCTGCCATCATAACCAATCTTGGCTACTGGCAACTTTGGACATGTAGTCAAGCATATTTTCTGCAGAGTTCAAACAGGCAGTTGATTCCAAAAACTGACTTTGAAGATAGCCTACTTTTTTCCTTCACAGAGATTCTGAAAATTGCTGTGATTATGGGCAGAGAATCTGCTTCAGTTTCACCACACACTAAGGACTATACAATCCCTTGGACATGGTGCCCACTAAGTGCTGTTTGGTAAGTAGATGGGTACATGGATGGATGGATGGTGGATGGATGGATGGATGGATGGATGGATGGTGTGCTGGATAGCTTTAGTGTCAACTTGACACACCTGGGTTGAGGGAGCCTCAATCGGGAAATTGCCTCTATTGGACTGGCCTGTGGCCATGTCTGAAGGGCATCTTCTTGATGAGTGATGTGGGAGGGCCCAGCCCACTGTGGGTGGTGCCACCCCTGGGCAGGTGGGCCTGTGTTGCATAAGAAAGCAGGCTGAGCAGGGGCCAGGGGAGCAAGTCAGTAAGCAGCGTTCCTCCATGGCCTGTGCTCCAGCTCCTGCCTCCAGGTTCCTGCCCTGAGTTCCTACCTTGGGCTCCCTAATGAACTGCGTGCGACCTGGGAGATGAAAGACAAATAAACCCTTTCCTCCCCAAGTTGGTACTGGTCAGAGTGTTTTGTCACAGCAATGAAGAACAAACTAAGACAGATGGATAGATGGATGGATGGATGATGGATGGATTATGGATAGATGATGGATAGAAGATGGATGGATGGATGATGGATGGATGGATGGATGATGGATGGATGATGGATGGATGATGGATGGATAGATGATGGATAGATGGATGGGTGGATAGATGGTGGATGGATGGATGATGGATAGATGGATGGGTGGATAGATGGTGGATGGATGGTGGATGGATGGATGATGGATGGATGAATGATGGATGGATGGATGGATGGATGATGGATGGATGGATGGATGAATGATGGATGGATGGATGATGGACAGATGAATGGATGATGAATGGATGGATAATGGATGAGATTCACACGTAGATGTGTGGATGGCACTATGGTGAGTTGTATAAAAGGAGGAGTGGAAGGATGGCAAGAGGAAAAGATGGCTGAATGAAAGGATGAATGAATGTGTGAAAGGAGGAAATGGATAGACTGATGGAAATAGAGGTGGGCTGGATGGATGAGACGGTAAAGGACAGGTAGATGGACAGATGTGTGATGAGATGGATGTGGGGATGGTAGAAGAGGAGGAAAATTGGAGAAATGATAGGAGGGACAGAAGAACAGATGTGTTTAAAATACACCAGTGAGGAAACTGTCAATCATCAAGTAAGAGAGGGTGGGGCCGGGAGGACTTGAAGTTGCTGATAACTGCATGATTTCCTGAGCTGTCTGAAAAGTGACGCACAGTCTTGGATATGGCGAATTAAGAATACCACGAGCCTGCACCCCTGGCTTCGGTCCCTGGCCCGTGTTTTGATGGACTGAGAGGACATCTCCTTATCGTTTCCTGAGGTACTGGCTTGTTATCGTAAGTGCCGGTCCAAGCAGGAGCAGGGTAACAGCCACAGCAAGTCCAGGAAGAGCTTACTCCAATTAGGAAATGGTCAAGCCTCGTGGCCTCTCCCAGTCATGTCTCTATAATAGTGGCAATGCCTTTGGTGGTGAGTAGAATTGCTTAAAATCTTCAAAATGCTGAAGGTCAGGACCATGACAAATCATGAAATGCTAAACAGAAAAACTGGGCTGACGACACAGCTACCGCAGAAGCAGGAGACCTCGATGCACAGTGGTACACACGACTGGATGGCAAAACAAAACACAAATCCCAAACCCTGAATGCACAAGACAAGTTCACGATTCTCCTGACCACATGGCTTTGGAGGAACTACAGGTCACTGCACTCCCATCACCCAGCATCATGAGAGAAAATTCACCTCTTGTTGCTAACTTTGTAGAACACAAAAATTCAAAATTTAGAGAATGATTTCTACAGAGACCTGTTGTTTTCACATCGTCATAACATCAACCACATGCAGAACACACTAAGTCAATGTCGTGGCCTAATAGCCATGCAGAAAACAGGGTAAATGTGGCTAATCCAAGAAAACTTTATAAAGAAAGATTCGGGGGAAATACAGTCCACCAAAGAACAGAGATGACTTTCTTAGCTCGTTGGCTATTTTCTCTTTGTGTGGATGTGGTGGTGATGGGGGAGCGAGAGCTTTTGTTTTTCTTGTTTTACAACCACTGATCCCACTTACTGTGCCACATCTGCATGGATGTGGGGCCATCCACTGGAGCAGAAGGACCCCAGCACACTCCCACCCCAGCAGCAGTCCACTGCCCGCTGGCTCTTTAGTAAGTACGGAGCCGGGAGATCATCTGCCTCAGTTGTGCTGGAGTTTTGACTGCCTTGATCTTATGCAGTTCTTGTGCAGGTAACCATGGCTACTGCGAGCTCATGATGGCTATAATCAGGGAACGTCCAGAAGCCAGCGTTTCAGAGCATTCATCCCCATCTTCAAGCTTTTACACTGTTCCCGCCTCCTCATCCAGGATGTGCCCTGAGCATTGGTGGGGCAGGGTTAATATAGATGTCCCATTAGGGCTGAGCTCTCGGTCTCTCATTCTCAGCACTTGGACCAGTTATGCATCTTTGCATTGACTGCTGCCCAGCGCTAAAAGAAGCGTCTCAGAACAAGGCAGAGAGCAGCGCAGCTGTGTGGTGATGAGCATAAATATTTAGAAGGCAATCGACAGTATGGTCATTTAGCAAAATCATAATAATTGATTCAACCTTCAGGCCTATGATCTCCCCAGAGATGGGCTTTTGAAATCACTTCCTGGGAGGCAGCTTCAAATCCAATCAGAAGTTTTTCTTTACCCCACAAGAATGACGACACTGTTGCACCTGTGGGTGTATCTTACCTAGCAGGTCTGTACTGTGAAATCAGGGTCCAGTGCTGGGGAGGCCATGATGTCCTTTCTTCTCTGGCAGCATGTGTTGAACTTTCTAGCACTGTGAAGGCTCGATGGCCAGGAGGAGTCTCCTGGTCTGTTTGAGATTGACTTCTCTCTGTCCTGCAGCCAGTATGTGTGGTATCTTCTACAATAGGGTTTACGGTATATAACCAGGGCACTGTAACAGCCTGTGCCATTTTGGAGACAACTGTCATCTACCTGACCTAACTTGTAGGGAGGCATCCAAATCCTTGAACAACAGTTTACACTTAACCCATGTCTTGTAAGGATGAGATTGTCTGCTTGTGCAAGTTATTTTTATTCTAATTCTTTTTTTGTTTGTTTTTTGGGGGGGTCTTTT
>NW_008330120.1:2199390-2228539 GCF_000622305.1 Nannospalax galili
ACCCAGCATATTCTAATTCTTTTAATAAATGGTTTTATGTTGAAATCATCTTACTATGAGGTTTCCATACATCTGTGGTTTTGACAAACCCGTCCACCACTCTCTCTTCTCCCACCACCCCAAGAGAAGGACAGATCTGAAATGAAATGCACCATTGGTCATGTCCCAAAATAGTCTTTTCTGACTGCCTCACCTCCTAATCCTTTGAGGCTTTGGATGTTGGGTCATTTTCTGCTCTCCTGTCTCCTATCAGTTTGTTTGTTTACTACCTACTAATCCTCCATCTCTAGCAACTTATGTCCATTCTAGTGTTCTCTGTGGAGAGATGTTTGGGATTCTCCCTGACAGCTGTCTGGAATACTGAGGTAGACTTTCTGCCTGAATGCTACTCTATGCAAATTGCTGGGTTCATGGGCAGGTTTTCTGCATTTACTCGTTACACATGTCCAGGACAGACACTGTGTATATACGGTATGTGGGTGGAAACCCACAAAGCACCGCATCCCAAACCTGTCAGGATAGAATGTCTTGATTGTTCTCTTGATCACATGGCTTTGAGGGAGCTGCAGGTCACTGCACTTCACCATCCATGAGAGAAAATTCACCACCTATTTTTAACTTAGAGAAAACTAAGATCCAAAATTTAAAGCATAATTTCTATTGCATGCTTGTTTTGACATCATTATAAAGTTAGCCTATACAGAATACGTAAGACAGCGGCTGATGCACAGCTGCAACCTTCAAGGCAGAAGCAAAATAGTGTGGCTCTTCCAATTAAACTTTATTTATAAAGAAGGTGCATGGATGCTATTCTAATAATGAATGATGAATTAACTTTTTTCTTTGTTTTTTAGTAACCCACTAATTTTACTTGGTGTTTCCAATAGGCACATCAGTTGGGGATCATCCTCTGGAGCATGGGAAAGCTACCATGGGCCAAATCTTCAAATAGCAGTATTTTCCCTCCCCAGCGACTGTCCTCTGCCAATGGCTCTTCAGCACGGGGTGGGGTCTGGGTTTGATCTACTTCATCTTTGCTGGAATCTTGGCAGCTTGATCTTGTGCAAATCAACACAGCTGTTGTGAGGTCATCAATACCCACATCAAGTGCAGAAGAGAGCGTTTTACAGAGCTCTCCCCATCCGCAGGCTCTGACGTTCTTTTCACCTCTTTGTCAGGGTTCCCTGAGTTTTAGTGTTGATGGGGTTGGTGAAGATGTCCATTGAAGGCTAAGCTCTCAGTCTCTTAATCTGAGCACTGTGACCATTGCTAAGTACATACACCGAGTGTGCCCCTGCAAAAAGAAGTTTTTTTTTTACCAACACTGAGATCAGCCCAGGTCTGGGGGTATAAAAATAGCAGTTAAAGGAAATTTAACAGCATGTCCATTTAGCAAAATAACAAAAGTAGGTTCATCCTAGGGCTTATAACCTCCCAGGCACGGGATTTAGACCAGGATTACAGTACCAGGGATGAAATGACCTCTTGTAGGTCAGACCTCAAATCCAATGAGAAAGCTATTGGTTTCTCCCGTACCATTCACACCACCATTGCACCAGTCTGTGGACACATCCTGCCTGGCAGATGTGTAGCCAGTAGGACGCAGTGATGGGTAAGACCTTCGCTGTCTTTTCTCCACCTGCAGCCTGCATAGCATCTTTAACACTGCCAACTTGGGGGAAGTGTTCAAATTCCATTTTCTTTAAAGTTGGGCTGTGAGATAGTCATCTTCCATATGACTTTAGCTCTCCCCTTAACACCTGATTTCACACACATTCCCATATTCCTCTCTTTTTAAGGCTTTTCCCCTCTTCAATATTTTACCTCTCTACTTTGATTTTCCTTATAATCTACTAACCTTACCCTTAACGTATCTCCTCCCCACTGCAGCCCCTGACTAACTTCCCGGCTTATGCTTGCGCCCCACGTTGAACACAGAAAAGATTTGAAGCTAGGGTCTATGTATGAAAAAGAACATAGGGCTTTTGTCTTTCAGGGCCTGAGCTGACTCAGTTGACTTTGTTTCGTGATACAAGGTTTGTTGCATTGCACAGTCAGGTCTGGAATTCCCTATTCTTCTGACACTACTCCAATTCTCCAATTACAAACAGGGGCAACAACATGTGGCTTTGAAAATTTATCAAGTATCAAATTTGAACACTTCTGAGTCCTAGGTATAAAGAGAGAGCCTTCACTGAGAAACCAAAAAGGGAATGAAATCCTGCAGAAGAGTTTTCCCCAGTTCAAGATGAGTCAAGGAATCATCCCCAGTAACACCATGAGAGAAAACACTGGCTTCTTTCCCACAAGACCTTAAGCACAGGAATGACTGAATGCACCTTCCCAATCAAATTAAAGAAGACAGGTACAGCCAAGTTGCCGCTTTGAAAACCCTGCCCTGCCTTGAGTCGAATATCAACCAGTCAGAACTTTCCTTATTTGCCTGACTGGAACTGCATCCTGGAAACTGGGAAGGAGGGTGGCTTCCAAGTTAAATGTGCTGCGGGCCACGTTTGAGCACAGGTAGGTCTTTCCTCCCTCGCCTCCTGTTACGCTTTGCTGAGTCCTGGATAACTGGGTCTTTTTCTACCATGGTCTGTCTTCTGTGAACTTTCCCACCATCTACCCATCCTCTTCCATCGCAGCTTATGTTCTAGTGGGTTGTTTTGTTTTGTTTATGAAAAGACATATTGAGGCTCTATCCCTTGATGTTCTCTGTGGAATACTGAGATGGACATTCTGACTTGGTCATCTGTCCAAATTGCTGTGCTCATGAGCAGGTTTTCCGCCTCCTTCTTTCAGGAAACACAAACCCCTCTCTATGTGTTGGTGAGGAGGATGTTGAGCTGCCCACAGAGTTACATCCTTACACCATCTTGGAAACGAAATGCCCTTTGAAAACCCTCAACAACATGCCTTTCGGTGGAAAGAAATGCAAATGTGTGGGGACAGAGTCTACTTTGTTTGTCATTACTGTCTTCCCTGCTGCCCTGGTTCACATACCCCTTAATCGGGACTGAATCACGGGAGACCTGTGCTGTAACACTGAGCTACATCCCAAAGCCCTCTTTCTCACTCTTTTTTAAATTTAATTTTTGAGACAGGGTCTCATGTAACCCAGCATGTATTCAAATACCCTATATAGCCAAGGATGACCTTGAACTTTTGAAGCTCCTGCCTCTACCTCCTGAGGTGTTGGAATTGCTGGCATGGGCCACCAAGCCTGGTTTTTATATGGTGCTAGGGACAGAACACAGGGCCATGCACACAATGGGTATATGCTCTACCAACTGAGCTACATCCAAAGTCAGCTTTTTATATTGAAACAAGGGCTCCCTAAGTTCACCATAAATGCCGATTCTTCAGCCTCAGCCTCCCAGAAAGTCACCAGGCTCAGCTTCAAACATGTTACTAATGTGGACATGCACACGCGATGTGCGTGTTTGGGCACATTTGACATAACTTGCTCCTGGATGCCATAAGACAACTTTGTGGAGTCAGTTCCCATAAGAAGGCTTCTGAATCGCTGTACTATAATTTTCCTTTAATCACCCACATCTTGTGGGAGGGGTACTGTTTATTCATGCAAGGTAATTCTAGTCCAACTTTCATTTTTACGTTATATTTTGACATTAGCTTACTAATTAGTAGGTTTGCTTATGGCTTATTTCTACATTCTTAGTTTTTGTTAACTCACCAACTACCCCATCCTCTCCCTCACCTCTCACCATCCCCATCCCTGCTTAACCCTTTAACTTCCATATTACACCTTTTATTTTATTTCACATGCATTCTTGTATAATTCCAGTTATGTTTTTCAAACTGCATCATGAGTCAAAAGGCTTGCGCGTGGCTTCTCCTAATCCCTTCCTTTGGTTGTCTAACTATCAACCACCAATTTCCCCCCTCCACGCCCCTCCTCCTAAGCCAGCCCACCTCTCCGGTAGTCTACCTCTAAACTTTCCTTTTGCTTACAGTCTACTATTCCCCTTGGCTTAACATGCTCCGTCCCCACAAAAGGTCCCATTTGGCTTACTGGCTTCCACTGTGCTCTAGGTTCCACACAGAGGATTTGAAGCTAGGTCCACATATGAGCAAGTGAACGCAGTAGGCATTTGTCTTCACAGGCCCGAGTTACCTCACTGGTTTGGTTTGGTTTTGTGATCCAGAGTCCTGCTGCATGGAGCAGGCTGGTCTGGAACTCTTGATTCTGCCACCTCCACTTCTCCAAGTTCTAGGGTCACAGCCATAGGCAAAAAACACTGGCTCTGAAAATTTATGAAGTAACAAATTCCAACACTTCTGAGTCCTCACAGTTGGAAGAGGGTCATGACTAGGGAAAAGAAAAGTAAACAAGACCTCACAGGAACTTTTCCCGCAGGATGAATCCATGAAGACTCCCCAGTAACACCATGGAAGAAAACACTGACTCCCTTCCATCCTCTGAAGCAGAGGAAAGACTGACTGAGCACAGTCAGTCAAATTAACCCAAACCGGAACCACAGAGCTGCTGCCTGGTAATCTCAGCCCTGTCCAGAGTCAGATGTCAGCCAAGAAGGGCTATTCTTATCTGCTTGGTTGGAATCGCATGGTGGGAACCAAACCCAACGGGGGATGTCTCCCAAACACAAGCACCACCTGCCTGGCCCACAGCTCTCCCATGACTGCCTGCCCTGCTGCACCCTGCGGTGCACATGACACTTGAGTCATTTTCTTCTATGGTCTGTGTTGAGCGAAATCCTTCACCACCCACAAATCCTCTGCCAGCTTCGCTTACATATGTTCCAATGTTCTCTGTGAAAAGACGTGTTGGGACTCCCTGATGCTTCTCTGTGGAATACTGAGGTGGGTTTTCTGACTGAATGGTCCTGTCTCTCCAAACCACCGTGTCCCTGGACAAGTTTTCTTCCTTCCCTCTTTCGGTGTCTTTGAGGAAAAACATGAGCAGGAAGTAGTGGGTGGAGGGAGGAGGGCTTCCTCCTAGCGATGCTTCGGGCCACCATCTTAGAGAGGCAGGTCTCCTGGGAAGACGCTGAACGGCGTGACTCTCAGCAGAAAGAGAGTACAATGTACATGGGAAACGGGATTCCCCATCTGTCCCGTTGTCACTGTCCTCCCAGCTGCCCTGGTTCTCACGCACATCCCTTACTGGGCGATGAGCCCAGAGCCTCCATCACGTGAAACTGTTCTCTTCCACTGAGCTTCATCCCCAAGCCCTCTTCTGGCTTTTTATTTTTATCTAATTTCTTTGTGAGACAGGGTCTCCTGTAACCAGCATGGCTTCAAACTCGTGAGACAGGGTCTCCCTGTAGCCCCAGCTGTCCTGGAACTCACTATGTAGACCAGGCTGGCCTCAAACTCACGGAGATCCACCTGCCTCTGCCTCCCAAGTGCTGGGATCAAAGGCGTGCGCCGCCACACCCAACCCTCAAAAATGGGTTTTAAAGGTACCTGTCACATCTGACCACTGATACTGAAGGGTACAAGGAATGTTTCCTGGAAATTGTGGCTGGGAGAGGATAGGGCATTCCATGACTGAACCTTAGGTGTTTAATCTCATTCTACCCAGCGGTGGCTTCTAGAATCATCAGAGTGGGTAGCAGGGAGGGACTGGGGGGTCAGGAGACAGAAGGGACAGAAAAGGGAATATTTTTATTCTGAGCTGTCCTCACAATTGTAACATAATTGAAAGTATACAATGTTATTTAATTGACATGCCTCATTGGGAATGTTTAGAACGTCAGAAAGAAATCTAATGTCAAACTCTAGCCTCCATATGTACAGCCACACAGCCACAGCCACAGCCACACAGCCACACAGCCACAGCCACACAGCCACAGCCCCAGACACACAGACACAGCCACAGCAGCCCCACAAACACAAACCCAAAGCCACAGCCACACAGCCACAGCCACAGCCACACAGACATAGCCACACCCACAGCCCCAGACACACACACAGACACACACACACCCTAGATTACCCACACAGGAAGCACCCCACATTTCCCACATTCCTCTATGACTCTTGATCATTTATCCCTCAGTTCTCAAAGCTCTTCCTCCCAACATCACACAGTCTTTTGGTTCCCCTTCCTTCCTCTCTAGTCCTCCTCACCCCAACTCTCTCTGCTTACACTCCAAGTTCTGCCTTATATAGAATGATCACACCTCACCTTTCTAGGGTCGGTGCTGGTTCATGTCAATAGCTCTAATAGCTCTAGCATAACTTTATTAGCACTACCTCCAGCCTCAGCCCTGTCCCAGTTCAGTGTGAATTATGTATTTTATCTCTCGACCCATATATCCCCTCTGTGGTGACACATCACCTCCCAGAGCCTCCTCAGTGTGGACTCCTGGCATCATCATCTTTCAGGGTACCCTGCTTCTTTCCCTCACAGGGCTTCCTTGAAATTGCTGTCTGTTTATGAGCAGAGAGTCTGCTGTGTTTTCTATATATGCTAAGACCTGCACGGTGCTTGGGACATGGTACCAATGAATGCTTGTTTGGTGAGTGTATGGGTAGATGGATAGATGGATGCAGGAATGGGTGGATGGAGAGGTGGATGGACAGTGAGATGGTGAGAAGGCTGAAAGAAGGCTTAGTGCTGTCCATGTGCACATGAGGAATGGAGGGGAAGCAAGAAGGATGGCTGTGTGCCTGGATGGAGAGCTGATGCGTGGATGGATGGATGGAAGGATGGATGGATAGAAGGATAGATGAGTGGAAGGAAGGATGGAATAGATGGATAGAAGGAAGGATGGATGGCTAGAAGGATGGAAGGATGGATGGATGGAAGGGTGGATGGATGGATGAAAGGATGGATGAATGGATGGAAGGGTGGGTGGATGGATGGAAGGTGGATGGATGGATGGATGGAAGGGTGGGTGGGTGGATGGATGGAAGGGTGGGTGGGTGGATGGATGGAAGGCAAAAATCCTTGTTTCTTGAAGAAGTAGCCTGTTGTCAGGAACACAGGTCCAAGGAGGAGCCAAAGCGTAGCCCCAAGCCAGTCCCAAAAGCACTGCCTGGGATCAGGAAGAGGCCAGCACTCATAACCCCCGTCATGTCTCTGCTATAGTGACAGTACATTTAGTGGTTAGCAGAATTGCTTAAAATCCTCAAAGTGAGCCAGGCGTGATGGCACACTCCTTTAATCCCAGCACTCGGGAGGCAGAGGCAGGAGGATCTCTGTAAGTTCAAGGCCAGCCTGGTCTACATAGTGCATTCCAGGACAGCTGGGGCTACAGGGAGACCCTGTCTCAAAAAGACCCCCCCCCAAAAAAAATCCTCAAAGTGTGGAAGGCCAGGCAGTGACGCATCGTAAAATGTTAAATGGAAAATCTGGGGACGACAGACTGGACCACATGCAGAACAGGCGATTGAATGGACATTTTGTGCATCTGATTGGATGGGAAAGCTCTAAACACACTACCCAACCCCTGGCAGTGCAGGGCGTGTTGACTAGCCTCATAATCACATGGCTTTGAGGAGCTGCAGGTCCCTGTGCTGTGGCCACCCAGCACCAGGAGAGAAAATTCACCTCCTACTGCTAAGGTGGAAAGTGACAGAAATTAAAATTTAAAGCATGACGTCTATCAAATGCTTATTTCATGTCATGGTAAAGTCAGCTTTCCACAGAACACACTAAGTTGCTGATCTAGCACCAAACATGTTTGCTGAAGACGTCAGCACATGGGTGCGGCTCTTCCAATAAAGCTTCGTTCATGGAGTGATGGCTCGGAGGTTAAGTGCACTGACGACTCTTGCAAGGACCCAAGTTTGATTCCCAGCACCCACATGGCAGCTAACAAGTGTCTATAACTCCAGTTCCGGGGATCCAACACCCTTTCCTGAACTCCATGGACATTGCATGACACAGGGGGATTTACACACATGCAGGCAAAACGCTCATACACAAAATAAAAATAAACAAAAATAATAAAAATCAGCTGCTAGTCTAGGAAAGATTGAAAATATTAATTATATTTTCTTTGTTGTTGTTTTATAACCCAGTATGTCCACTTAGTGCTGTCCATGTGCACACGAGTGCGGTGCTGTGCCCTGGATCATGGGAAACCTACCAGAAGTGAGTCCCTCTCCCTCCTCCAGCAGCTGTCCTCAGTCAGTGATAGAGCCTGGAGATCACCTACCTCATCCGTGCCAGCATTTAGTATGACTGAACTTTTGTAGACGTTTTGAAGGTAATCACTGCTCCTGTGGCCGTCTGATTGCCCGACCCACGCCATGTCCAGAAGATGGCATTTCGCAGCACTCCTCCCCATCCTCAGGCTCTGACACTCCAACTCTCCTTCCTCAGCGTCCCCTGAGCCTTGGCGGTGGGGGGGTTGATGAAGATGTTCCATCTCAGCCTCTTAATCTCAGCACTGTGACCATTTGAGTGTCTGCACTGACTGCTGCCCACTGTGAAAAGAAGCTTCTCTGACCAAGGCTGAGAGGAGCCCAGGTCTAGGGGTATAAATATAGTCATTACAAGGACACTTGACAGCATATCTGTTTAGGAAAATAACAATAGTAGGTTTTAACCTAAGGCCTATGACCTCTCTAGCCATAGGCTTTTAACAGGATTACAATAGCAAGCATGAAATTTCCTCTTGTGGTAGACCTCAAATCTAATCAGAAAGTTTTTGGTTTCTTCCATAGCATCTGTGCCACTATGGAACCCTTGGGCACTTTTGCCTGGCAGGTCAGTACTGTACCCTCCAGTATGCAGCGATGGGTAAGACCACTGATTTCTCTTTTCCATCACCAGCCTCCATACCAACTTCCAGTACTCTGAAAAATAATCTGACCAGGAAGAAATTTCCTGACCAGTTTGAGGTTGATGTCTGTATTTCCCACAGTCAACATGTGTGGTATCTTTAGCAACTGGGTCTTACCATGTAACCAAGGGTAACAGCAACAGCCTGTGCTGCTTTGCAAACTTCAGCAGTCTCCCTGAGGGAAAGAAAGCATAGGGAGAGATCCCATGCTTTGTACCTCAAGTTTCGTTTAATAACTCATTACTCCTGAGTTTGACACTACACCCATGTGGGTAGGTCATGTCTATTTAAATTTTCTTGTTTTTCAGTTGTATTTTGAAATTCGCTATTAACTGCTTAGTTTTCATGGGGCTTTTTTATACATCCTTAGTTTTGGTTAACCCACCCAGTACCTACTTTATTCCCTTATTCCACCGCCCACATCCCCACATAGTCCTTTAATACCCAGTATTCTCCCCTCTATTTTAATTTCACGTGTCTTCTGCTGTCTTTCCAACAAGTGGGCTGTGACATAATGGAGCTCTCTACGGCTCCTCACAGCCCCTGCCTTAGTTAGCACCCTCTTCCATTCCCCGCTTTCACCCACAATCCCAGGCACCTCACACCTTGGGCCTTTCTGTCTCTCCAGCGTTCTGCCTGTCTTCTTTTGTTTTACCTATTATCATCCCCCTTCTTCTTGTGACATGTCCCCTCCCCACAAAAGGCTGCTTTCTACTTTCCTGGCCTCCAGTTGTGCTCCACCATAAACACACCAAAGATGGAAGCTAAGATCTACATGTGAGAGAGAACATTGAGCTTTGTCTTTCTGGGCTTGAGTTGCCTCGCCGGGTTGTTTGGACTTTGTGACGCGGGGCCTTATTTCATAGCTCAGGCTGACTGAACTCCAATTCTTCGGCCTTCACTTCTCCAAGGTCTAGGATTGTACAATAGGCAAACCACCTGCTTTGAAAACTTATCAAGTATAAAATTTGAATGCTTCTGCATCTTAGGATTTGAGATCCCAAAAGGCATTTGAGTCTTTTGGATTTGAGACACCAAAAAGGGACCAAGTCCTTCCCAGGGACTTTCCTCATACAAGAGAAATGAAATATGCATCCCTAATAATACCATAGAGAAAACACTGTCTCCTTTCCCTCAAGACCTTTAGCACACAAAAGACCAATCAAATTTACCTACACTGTACTACAGAGCTGCTGTTCTGCCAACCCAGCCCTTCCCAGAGTCAATCATCAACCAATCAGGAAAGTTGTTACTTGCTTGGCAGTATTTGCATGGTGGGGACCAGACATGGAAGGGGAATGGCTCCCAAATAAAGGAGGTGTGTGTAGGTGTTCCTCCCTGACCATCTTGTCTGCTGCCCCTGTGCAGGAGGCTCTCTGCTCAGGTCTCTGGTTTGTCTTGAGTCAGGTCTTTCACTACTCACGTACTCCGCTAATGCTTATGGCTGTCCTAGTCTTCACTGTTGGGATATGTTAGGATGCTCTTCCTGACAGGTCCCTGGAACACTGAGGTGGGCTTTCTCTGTGAATAAAATGTTTTTCTTCTTTCTCTCTCAGTGTTTAGGTAAAACAAGCTCTGTGTGTGTATTGGAGAGAAGAGTGGGCGAAGGAGGTGGTCTGTTTCTCAGTTAGTTGCACCTTTCCACCCTGGAACCGCAGGTCTTCTCAGACAACTCTTACCTCAAAGGAGACGAGAGAGTTTATTCTGGACCCAAATATCAGTGAGCGGCCATGGCCCTGGGAATACAGATTTAGGTCACGCCAAATTCCATGTTCCAATGTGGAGGCAGTGTCATGAAATCTTTATAGTAACAGAACAAAGTTATAAATCGAGGTGCTTCTCAAATACATTGGTGGAAACACTAAGTAGGCAGTTACAGCAAAGTGGAGAAATCTCAGCTACAATTACGTCTCAGACGCTGTCTGATGACATGCAGCCTTTTGGCTGGTGAAACCTAGGGTTTTGTTAATACATTCCAAAGATTTTTATCTGTTAGCCACAGGATGTTAGGTCTGACACAGAGGTGGATGAGGAGTTAGGGAACTAAAGATAGCCCAAGATAAATTGTAATTAGGCTACGGACCTACAACATTCCAAATTTCCACAATCACGCAGTTCTAATCAGTTGATCGGCCTTGCAGAAGATTCTGTTTGAAGACGCACTTTTTTTCCTCTGGAAACTTTTGTTCAGTTCCCATTGGAACTGCACCACATTTTGTGCATGTCAGGATCACATATTATCTATTAACTATGATTAATGATACACATTGCTAGGAAATGCTTCATAGGACCTAATGTAGATGGCGCTGGGTATTAGCAAAGACATCAGTCTTCAGGAGAGAGGAACAGCTAGTAAAGCCAATAGGAAGAAGCTCCTGGATCATATCAGAACTATTAACCATCATGATCAGACTCCATAACCAGAACGATATGGACTGGCTAGCTCTAATTCTGGGAGGAATTGTTATTTAATATCTAAGCTATCATTCAGAAATATTATTGTTACTACAGTATTATGTCTTTTGTATAATTTGGGCAAGAAGAGTCAAACCAAATCTTTGGGACTGAGTAAATAGGGTTAAAGTTACTTTGCTAATCTAATTGGTTTAATTCAGTTAATGAAGATGGGTATATATTTTCAATAGACACTTTAAAAGCTAGATTTTTATCTAAATTATACTAAATCATGATATACATATTTTTTAACAAAGAGAAAATTCTTGACTCTTTCAAATGTAAAAATAGTTTCAAATAAGGTAGGGGTTCTAGGTAAGCAAATAATCATAACAACAAAAAACATGATTGGGGGCTGGGGAGATGGCTCTGTGGTTGAGAGCACTGACTGTTCTTGCAGAGGACCTGGATTCAATTCCCAGCACCCACATGGTGGCTGACAACAGTCTATAACTCCAGTTTCACAGAATCCAATACTCTCTTCGGATCTCCATGGGCATTGCATGACATGGGTGTACTTACATATATGCAGGCAACACACTCATACACATAAAAAATAATAAATTTTTTAAAAACATGATTAATGAAATGAAATACCATTCCCATTTATAACTTCATTAAAACTAAGATTAGCATTATTTTATCATTTAGGAATATACCAAGTAAAATACTAAATATCAGAAACAATTAAAAAATATATAGTTACACAGGGGTTAAGAAACAAAATGTGGAAGAATGGCCAGTCATTGGGGTACTTGATTGACAATGTAATGGAAGATACGTACCATCCAGCATTTCCAAAGTCATTCACATGGGTGAATTCTCAGATGAAGCTGGCGCATAAGAATCTAAAGGTTCATTTTTAGTCAGAAGTAGGTTAGTTAAAGTGCCAGGAGACTGTTCTGTTTTTCCTCCAGTCAAAATGGAGGCTGTGGGCTGTGCTGTGAGACCCTTTTTTTTCTATCAGTTGATGAAATTATCCGATTTTCTTTAAACTTTGAGAAAGACTCTGTAACTAATTCTGAATTTTTAGTTATCATATTTAAAAGTCCTTGTTTGGGGGGCTGGAGAGATGGCTCTGTGGTTAAGAGCACTGGCTGCTCTTGCAGAGGACGTGGGTTCAATTTCCAGCACCCACATGACAGTTAACAACCATCTGTAACTTCAGTTCCAGGGGAATCCAACACCCTCTTCTGACCTCCCAGGGCATTGCACAACACGGGTGCACTTACACACATGCAGGCAATACACACATACACATAAAATAAAAAATAATAAATAAAATATATTTTTTAAAGCCCTTGTTTTTCTAAGTCATTTCTGGTAAGCATTACTAATAATAGATTAATACTTATGAAAACCTTATTGTTGTAAACAGAGAATCAAGCATTAATTGTACCTCAGGGTATTGAATTTTACCCTTAAAAATTTAGTAAATGCAGGACTTCTCTGCTGGCTAGTCAGAACCAGCCTACCCTGCTCCCTTTCTCCCTCCTTGGGCCTTGGCCCCTCTCACTGAAGATGTGGGAGACATCTGACTAGTTGGGGTGAGTTAGCAAGATCCCACTGTGCCTACCCCCTACTTCATGACTATCCCCAGTCCCTCTGCTCCAGAGCTCAGGCCTCTGCTAGCTTGTCAGAACCAGCCCACCTTGCTCCCATTGGCCCTCCTTGGGTCTTGGCCCTTTCCTGCTGATGGTGCAGGAGAGTGTCTGACTAGCTGAGTAAGTTAGCCAGATCCAGCAGGCCCAGCCCCAGTTCCTCAGCTCCAGGGCCCTCACTTTCTCTGCTTAACTGATTAGAACCGGCCCAGCTGATCCCTATCACCCAACTTGGCGTAGGCTCCTTCACCCTCCTGCAAAGCTCCTGACTAGCTTGACTGGATCCATCCTGTTCCTCCAAGAGAGAAAACCTACCAGCAGAGGCCAACTAACTTCTCATACCCAACCAGAAAACAACCAAGCTACATCAACAATGTAAACAGAATCAAACTTCAACTCAATGGGGCAGGTTTGAGTTTCACATCAGACACATAACAATAAAAGAAATTCATATGCCAAGACCACAATGAACAAGCAAAGATAATATGAAAACCAACATAATATATCCCCACCAAACACCACCAGTCCTATAGAAGTGTTATATGGTGAAAACTATCTTGAGGAACCCCAGAACACAGAATTTAAAAGAACAATCATAAACTGATCAAAGAATTTAACAAATTTAAAGAGCACATAAACAGTTCAAAGAACTCAAAGAAGACAGGAATAAAGTCCTGGCTGGAACTCAACAAAATACAAATATACGAATGAATGAAATGACAAAGACAATTCGGGATTTGAAAAGTGGATTCACCAAAGAGATACACATGGTGAAGAAAACTCAGACTGAAATGAAGATGGAAAAACTCAATAAGCCAATTTGAGATGACAGGGAAAAGTCTCACCAACAGAATGAATGAAATGGCAAACAAAATTTCAAGACTAAATGATAAAGTTGAAGAACCAGACCTCTAAAGCCAAGAACATGAATTTTTTTAAACACAGGAAAGGAATATGCAGGAAATGTGGGACACCATGAAAAGACCAAATCTAAACATCATAGCCATAGAAGAAGGAAAAGACTCTCAGGTCAATGGCATTGACCAGATTTTCAACAGGATTATAGAAGAAAATTTCCCTAAATTAAGGAACGACATCCCCATACTGATACAAGACGCACAGAAAACACCAAATAACAGAAACTCCTCATGATGTACCATAGTCAAAGCAGTAAATGTACAGAACGGAGAGGATACTAAAAGCAGCAAGAGAAAAACAAGTTACATGTAAAAGAAGAGCCAGGAGTTGGAGAGTTGGCTCAGCGGTTGAAAGCACTGGCTGCTCTTACAGAGGACCCAGGTTAGATTCCCAGCACCTACTTGATTTGGCTAACAACCTACCATGTAACTCTAGTTCTAGGGGAATCTGACACTTTCTTCTGACCTCCTTGGGCCTTGTATGATATGGGTTTACTTACATACATGCAGGCGATACACTCATACACATAAAAAAATTTTTTAAATAAAATAAAATATTCTTTAAAAAGAAAGAAAATCCATCAGAATTACAGCTGACTTTTCAATGGAAACTATAAAAGCCAGACATGCTTGGGGCAAATTATTCCAAGCTTAAAGTAATCATAGATGCCAGCCCAGAATACTTTACCCAGAAAAACTGTCTATTATAGTCAAAAGGGGAAGAAAAATCTTCCATGATACAAACAGACTGAAAGAATTTATGTCCACCAAACCAGCCCAAGAGAGAATACTTGAAGTATTACAAAGGACTAAATGAAGGTGTTGCCATACTCAAGAGGTTACAAAGAGAAAACAAGTGAAGGTATAATTGTGGAAACACAAAATAAGACCAAGAACACAAACAGGAAGATGACAGTAACCAATACACATCTTTCAATAGAAACTTTAAATACCAGTGGCTGGGGAGTTAAAACTCCCCAGTCAAAAGACACAGACTAGTTGAGTGAATTAAGAAACAAAATCCATCTTTTTGTTGTCTACAAGAAACTCACTTTCAAGGACAGATGCCGTAGGGTGAGAGGATGGGAAAAATTTCCAAGGAAACAACACAAAGAAACAGGCAGGCATTACAGTTCTAATATCTGACAATATAGACTTCAAATCAAGATCACTCAGAAGAGATAAAGAAGATCACTTCATTTTGAGCAAGGGAATAATTGATCAAGAAGACATCACAATCATGAACATATATGCATCAAATTATGGTGCACCCAATTTCATAAAAACAGTACTATAGGACTTCAAGATGCAGAATAACCCCGGTTCAGTAATAGTTGGTGACTTCAATACCATATTCTCTCCAAATAGACAAGTAAGTCAACTGGACAAAGAATAAATAGAGAAACATCTTAATTAAATGACATCTTAGATCAAATGGACCTGACAGATATATATAGAATATTGCACCCAAGAACCAAGAGTACACATTATGCTCATCAGCCCATGGAAGTGTCTCTAAAATAGACCACATACTGGAGCACAAAACAAACCTCAACAAATACAAAAAATTCGAGATAATTCCATGAATTCTATCAGCCCACAAGACAATAAAGCTTAAAATCAACAGCAAAAGAAGCTGTAGTAACTACACAAAGCCGTGGAGATTGAACAACACAGTCCTGAATAACAATAAAGAAGAAATCAAGGAAAACATCAAAGTATTCCTGGAACTAAATGGAAATTATAATACAACAAAATCTCTATGTCACATTCAAAGCAGCCCTAAGAAGGAACTTTACAGCTCGAAGCACCTGCATTAAGAAATCAGAAAGAGCACAAATAAACGATTTAAAGCTACAAGAAAAGACTCTGGAAAAGCAAGAACAAACTAAACACAAAACTACCAGATGAGAAGAAATAACAAAAATCAGGGCAGAAATCAATGAAATAGAAACAAAGTAGACAATAAAAAGAGTCGATGAATCTAAGAGCTGAATCTTTGAAAGATAAACAAGATAGATAGACCCTTAGCCCAGTTAACCAAAAGAAAGAAAGAACAAATCCAAGTCAACAAAATCAGAGAAAGGGGAAACACAACACCAAAAAGATCCACAACATTATGAGGTGATGTTTTGAAAAGCTATATTCTATTAAATTTGAAAATCTAGAAGAATGGATGAATTTCTAAATTCACTGAAACCACCAAAGTTAAACAAAGAAGAGATCAACAGCTTAAAGGCCCACAACAAATAAGAAAGTTGAAACAATATTACAAAGTCTCCCAGCTAAAAAAAGTCCAAGCCTAGATGGATTCACAGCAGAATTTTACCAGACTTTCAAATATCTACAATCAGTATTACTTAAATTATTCAAAAAGATAGAAATGGAGGGAAAACTCCCAAACTCTTTGTATGATGCCAGTATTGTTCTTATTCAAAACCAGAGAAAGATAACAAAAAAAGAAAGCTATAGGCCCATACCCCTAATGAACTTAGATGGAAAAATTCTCAACAAAAGGTTCACAAATCACATAGAGATACACATCAAAAAGGTCATTCACCATGATCAAGTAGGCTTTATATCAGAGATATGGGGATGGTTCAATATGCATGTCAATAAACATAATAAATCATATAAACGGACCTAATGGCAAAAATCACATGATCATCTCAATAGATGAAGAAAAGGTCTTTAGCAATATCCAACATGTATTCATGACAGAAGTTCTAGAAGGAATCGGACTGGAAGGAACATACCACAGAATCATTAATGCTGTGTAAAACAAACCCACAGCCAGCATCATTCTAAAAGGAGAAAACCTTGAAGCATTCCCATTAAAATCCGGAATCACCGAGGCTGTCTGCTATCCCCACTCCTTTTCAGTATAGTGCTTGAAAGTCTAGTCAGAGAAACAAGACAAAGGAAGGAAATTAAAGGGGTACTCATTGGAAAAGAAGAAGCCAAAGTATCCTTCTTTGCAGATGATATACATAACAGATCACAGAAATTCTGCTAGAAAACTTCTAGAAATGGTCTACACTTTCAGCAACGTGGCAGGTTACAAAATCAATCTACAAAATCAGTGTCCTTTCTACATACAAATAACAAGCAGCGAAAGGGTTCATGAAAATATTTCCATTCACTGTAGCCTCAAAAAATATCTAGGGGTAAACCTAATCAAAGACATTAAAGACCTATTTCATTTCTTTAGGGGTAATACACTGTATTAAATATTAATGTCTTATCTATGAGGGTTTGATTATAGAAATTAATAAAGTAGTCTCTAAATAATGAAAAACCCTTAAAATGTTTATATATATATATATATATATATATATGTCATATAAAACACATCTAAAAGCATAGAGATAAGTTATCTTTTTAATCATTGGAATAGAGTTTAGCTTCTCAGAGAAGGGAAATTATCCGATAAGGAAAGTTGTACCGTGGAGCAGGAGTAATCATCTCATAAAATTAATTTATACTCTCAAAGCAGTAGGGACCATGCTGGAGAGCCAGAATTGAGACACAGATCAAGGAGAAAACATCTGACCAGAACTGGATAAAACTATATAATTACGTATATCTTATTTTTTTAAAAATTAAACTTGGGCTGGAGAGATGGCTCAGCGTTTAAGAGCACTGACTGCTCCTGCAGAGCACCCGGGTTCGATGCCCAGCACCCACATGACAGCTGCGAACCGACTTTAACTCCAGTGCCAGGGGAATCCAAAGCCCTCTTCTGACCCTCCGCGGCATTGCAGGACACAGGTGCACTCACACACGGAGGCAGTATGCTCATTTACATAAAATAAAAATAATAAAATATTTTTTTAAATTAAACTTTAAAACTCCTGTTAATTCTCACACAGAAATATCTAAGACCATTAGTTTTCTCTACTTGTTTCAACAAAGTTGTGGCACTGATTTAGCAAACATAAATATAAACTTTATATCTAGTCCAGACTTAATAGAAGCCTAACATTTAACAAGAGTTTTATATTAAGAATACTTTGAAGCCAGATGTAATGGTGCACACCTCTAATCCCAACACTTGGAAGGCAGAGCCTTATGGATCTCTGTAAGTTTGAGGCCAGTGATTTACACAGTCTCAGGTCAGCTAGGGCTACCTAGTAAGACCCTGTCTCAATAAAAGAATATTCTAAAAAGGAAATCATATGATTTTTTGTTACCTCTGACTACTAACCCATTGAAATAAATATTTTAGTTTATATATATATATATATATGGCTTTAGAATGTGTTTTGAAAGAATATAAGCATTACATAAGCATTATATACATTCTTTATATAAGCATTAACTTTTATAGCATAATGAAATACTTCTTATGATTCTAATGAATGTTGTTTTGTATAAAAAATTAGCATTTTAAGGCTTTTTGAAACATTTAGTAAACCTAAAAATATTCTTTTAATAGGTTTTAAGATATTCATAGACCCAAGTTTATAAGGCAGTATGTATTTATCAGACCTTTTAATACATCACTAAAATACATTTATAAATCTGCACATGCGCATTTTAATTAGGCATGCCCAAAATAAAAAAATAATAATAATTTTGGCACAATAAAAGTGAATGAAGAAAAAAAAAAAAACCAAAGTGGCCACAGTTGTTAACTCAGAACCTCCTGCCCAGGGGTGGCGCCACCCACAGTGGCTGGGCCCTCCCACATCACTCAACAATCAAGAAAACGCCTCACAGAGATGCCCACAGGCCAGTCCAGTGGAGGAAAATTCCCCAGTTGTGGTTCCCACTTCGCAGGTGTGTCAAGTTGACCACTGAAGCCAACCCTGGCATTCCGCCCCCTGTGAACCTTGACACAAAACACATCACTTTAAAGCATAACCTTTTCCTTTCTTTGTCTGTCCTCAAGACCTCATGACATGTCACAATATCCAAGATAATGAAGAGGAACCAGGGAAGGAAAGGGAAAGGACAGAGTACAATCTCAGAAGTCCTACTGCCTTTAAAATTTTCAAACACTTTAAAAATTCATCATCTCTTTAAAGATTCACTTGACAAATTAAATACTTTCTATTTCAAAAGGGAAGGACTGGACACACTTAAGCAAAAGCGAAGTCCGTCAGCGTAACTCAGTATCCAACACCTGGGATTCACTTACCGTTTTCTGGGCGCCGAAATACACAGTTCCATTTCTCTGGCTCTGTGACCCACAGCACACCCAGTTTGTATCATAGAGTTGGGCCAGCTCCACTCTATACCTTCCACTGACCTTGGCAGACATCCCACAGTGCTGGTATGCATCACTAATATCTTGGGGTCTCCATTCCAACTGAGGCTGCACCTTCATTGATGTCCTCTCTTGGCCTCTCATAGTGCC
The DNA here is from genome assembly GCF_000622305.1 of Nannospalax galili. Taxonomy (NCBI): domain Eukaryota; kingdom Metazoa; phylum Chordata; class Mammalia; order Rodentia; family Spalacidae; genus Nannospalax; species Nannospalax galili. Next base: position 2,218,508 of record NW_008330120.1, read on the forward strand.
AAGCCTCAACTATTCTCCATGACCCTGCCATACCTTCAAAACTAGTGCCGTGTGGGAGACTCTTATACCTTGCCGAATTCAGCATATAGCCTTAGGCCCCTACAGACCACAGCATCTGTGTGCTCGTCCTGAGGAAATACTTCCCACAAGATTTCACCTTAATGATGCTCATCCCTTGTTAATCACAGCTGATTTCTCAGCCGCAGTTAACCAGCTTCGATCGCTGTGAAGCACAAAAAGGTTCGCTTTCACAAATTCGTAATTCAAGAATTATGACCAGAAAAGGCCAATAGCGTCTTTGCTTCCCTGTGAAACTTCACAAGCTAGGCTTCCATTGTTCACATCTCCTTCAGCATAACTGTTCCAAGAGCCAGGACGACAGCTCATTAAGCTCTAAACATTCAATGGCTTTTTTAGCACAAAGTTCCAAACACTTCCACACTGTTCCTCCCCAAAGCATCAGGGTCGGATCCATCACAATAGTATCTCACTCTCTGGTACCAATTTCTGTTCTAGTCATCAGCTTTCTATTGCTATGATAAAACACAGGTCAAAACTGGGGAAGGAAAGCGCTTATGTCATCTTGGTCTTCTAAGTGACAGTCTTCTAAGTGACATGTCTACTTTGGAATGTTTATAACATCACCTGATGTCACCCTCTGGCCTCCACATGTATGTCCGTGCACCACTACACTTACACACATACCACACAGGAGCCGAGATTTATCACACAAGGAGACTTAGGTCTCAATACTCTCCCATACCCTTCGGGACTCTTGATCATTAAACCTCCATCTGCAAACTCCCTCCTGCCAACACCTCACAGCATTCCCCTTTCTTCCTGTCCTTTCCTCTCCCCAGCTCTTTCCATTCATCTTCTGAGTCCTGTCTCACAGAAACTTGAACATACTTCACTTTACCAGGGCATGTCCTAGTCTGTGTCAATTACCCTAGTGTAAATAGTGCCCCCTCCCTTGGGCCTGTCCCAATTTGACAATAAAATTATGTATTTAATCTTTCTTCCCATATATCACCTGCCTGAGGGGAAACTTCACCTCCCCAAACCGTCTCTATGTGGGGCTCTAACATCATCCTTTCTCAACATACCCTGCTCCTTTCCCTCTCAGGTCTTAGAAACTGCTGCTTTTTATGAGTTTAGAATCTGCTTTATTTTCTCCATACACTGCAGCCTACAAGTACTTGGGGTACCATACCACAAAAGGGCTGCCTGGTAAGTAAATGAGTAAATGGATTAATGAATGGATGAGTGGATGGATGGATGCAGGACTGGATGGATGAGTGGATGGATAGATGCAGGGGTGGATGGATGAGTGGATGGATAGATGAGTGGATAGATGGACAGGGGGCTGGATGGATGAGTGGATGGATGGACGCGGGGCTGGATGGATGAGTGGATGGATGGACGTGGGGCTGGATGGGTGAGTGGATGGATGGACGCGGGGCTGGATGGGTGAGTGGAGCTGGATGGGTGAGTGGATGGATGGATGTGGGGCTGAATGGGTGAGTGGATGGATGGACGGGGGCTGGATGGGTGAGTGGATGGATAGATGCAGGGGTAGATGGGTGAGTGGATGGATGGACGCGGGGCTGGATGGGTGAGTGGAGCTGGATGGGTGAGTGGATGGATGGATGTGGGGCTGAATGGGTGAGTGGATGGATGGACGGGGGCTGGATGGGTGAGTGGATGGATAGATGCAGGGGTAGATGGGTGAGTGAGTGGATGGATGGACGCAGGGCTGGATGGGTGAGTGGAGCTGGATGGGTGAGTGGATGGATGGATGCGGGGCTGAATGGGTGAGTGGATGGATGGACGTGGGGCTGGATGGGTGAATGGAGCTGGATGGGTGAGTGGATGGATGGATGAATGGATGGATGGACGCGGGGCTGGATGGATGAGTGAATGGATGGATGCAGGGCTGGATGGATGAGTGGATGGATAGATGCGGGACTGGAGCTGGATGGGTGAGTGGATGGATGGATGCGGGGCTGAATGGGTGAGTGGATGGATGGACGTGGGGCTGGATGGGTGAATGGAGCTGGATGGGTGAGTGGATGGATGGATGAATGGATGGATGGACGCGGGGCTGGATGGATGAGTGAATGGATGGATGCAGGGCTGGATGGATGAGTGGATGGATAGATGCGGGACTGGATGGGTGAGTGGATGGATGGACGCAGGACTGGATGGGTGAGTGGAGCTGGATGGGTGAGTGGATGGATGGACGCGGGGCTGGATGGGTGAGTGGACGGATGGACGCGGGGCTGGATGGGTGAGTGGATGGATGGATGCAGGAGTAGATGGGTGAGTGGATGGATGGACGCAGGGCTGGATGGGTGAGTGGATGGATGGATGCAGGGGTAGATGGGTGAGTGGATGAATGGACGCGGGGCTGGATGGGTGAGTGGATGGATGGATGCAGGGCTGGATGGATGAGTGGATGGATGGATGCAGGGCTGGATGGGTGAGTGGATGGATGGACGCAGGGCTGGATGGGTGAGTGGATGGATGGACGCGGGGCTGGATGGATGAGTGGATGGATGGACGGGGGCTGGATGGGTGAGTGGATGGATGGATGCAGGAGTAGATGGGTGAGCGGATGGATGGATGCAGGGCTGGGTGAATAAATGCTGTGCTGGATAAAATGGTGGATGCAGGGGTGGATGGATGAGTGGATGGATGGATGCAGGGGTGGATGGATGAGTGGATGGGTGGACGTGGGGCTGGACGGGTGAGTGGAGCTGGATGGGTGAGTGGATGGGTGGACGCGGGGCTGGATGGGTGAGTGGATGGATGGACGCGGGGCTGGATGGGTGAGTGGAGCTGGATGGGTGAGTGGATGGATGGATGCAGGGCTGGGTGAATAAATGCTGTGCTGGATAAAATGGTGGATGGTGGGACGGCGAGATGATTAAAATGAGGAATGAAGTGAATGCACAAGAACAGATGGGTAAATACAAGGACAAGGGAGTAGATGGATGGAAGGAAAGGATTCGGGATGGATGGTGAGATGGATGGATGCCAACGTGGAGAAGGAGACAGATGCAAGGACAAGCGAATGGGTGGATGGAAAGAAAGAATGACAGGACACGAATGCAGGATGGATGGTGAGATGGATGGATGCTGATGTGGATAAAGAGATGGATGTATGATTAACAGTATATGTGGGTAATGGGAGAAAAGGCAGGAAGGCTAGAAGAATTGATGGATTCTAGATACATTCACTAGGAAACTATTATTCAGTCAAGCAAGAGAAGGTGGGGTCTGGGAGCACTTGAAGTTGGTGATCCTGAATGATTTCCTGGGCTGTTTAAGAAGTGACTCAAGCAAGTTTGGATGTCATGGGTAAAGAACAAGCAGAAGCCTGCACTGCTGGGGTCTCAGGTCTGAGTCTTCACTTGCTAAGCACATTGACTGAAAGACAATATCCATATCATTGCCTGAAATAGTGCCTTGTTTCTATGCATGCAGGTCCAAGCAGAAGCAGAGGAGTAACCCAAGGTAGTCCCGGAAGTGCAGCCTGGGGTCAGAAAGAGGCCAGCCCTCATGAGACCTCCCAGCCACATCTCCAGAATGGTTCCAGTACCTCTGCTGGTTAGTAGAATTGCTTAAAATCCTCAACATGTGGAAGCTCAGGCCTACAACACACCATAAAACATTGACTGGAAAATCTGGCAGACAGAATGAATGGAGTTAATGCAGAAGCCAGGGACCTAGATGGACATTTGACATGTGTGGTTGGATGGGAAAATGCAAAACATGATATCCCAAACCCTGGCATCCCAGGATGTGTGGGTTATTCTCATGATCACGTGGCTTTGAGGGAGCTGCAGGTCACTGCACCTTGCCTACCCAGCATCAAGAAAGAAACTTCACTTTCTATTGGTAACTTGAAAAAAGACAAAAATTCAAAAGTCAAAGCAAGATTTTTATCGAATGTCTGTCGCTTTCATGTCATCATAAAGTCATCCGTATACTAAACAACATACTAAACACACTAGGTTGCTGTTTAGCACTAAATAGATAAGCTCAAGACATCAGCAAATGAGTGTGGTTGTTCCAATAAAACTTTATTTATAAAGACAGGTACACAGAAACCGCTATGCTAACAAGTGAAAATTCTCTTCTCCAGTTATTCTTTTTAATGTGTGGTTGTTGTTTCTGTCAGTGGGGGGTGGTACTGAGGGTTTATTGTTGCTTTTTTGGTGGTGGTGGTGGTGTTTAAGCCACGAAGTCCACGTAGTGCTGCTAGTACGTAGGAGAGTGTGGGTTCATTAACTGGATCATGAGAAATCTACCTGAAGCCACTTCCTCAAAAAATAAATGATTCTGCCTCCCCAGCAACTATCCACTACCAATATCTCTTCAATACAAGGTGAGTTCTGGAGATCATCTACCTCATCTATGCTGGAGTTTAGCTGGGTTGGTGCTCTGGAGGTCTTGTGCTGTAACCACAGACACCAAGCGCAGGTGCTACAGCCCCATCTGTCTAGACGTCAGCATTTCACACCACTTTGCCCTGTCTTGGCTCTTACAGCCTTCCCACTTCCCCTTCCTCTGTGTTCCCTGAGCCTTGGTGGAGGGGGAGTTGAGATCCCAGATATCCCGATTAGGGGCCTCGGTCTGCTACTTTAAACACTTTGCTGCTCATTGCAAAAACAAAGCTTATCTTGCCAAGATTGAGACTAGCCCAGATCTATGAGCACAGACACGAATGTTTAGAAGGAAAATTGAAAGCATGGCAGTTTAGCAAAACAACAACAGTTATAGGCTTTTTGACTAAGACTGCAGCATCGGGCATGAAACTCCCTCCTACCAATCAGCCTCCTACCCAATCAGAACATGCTTAGTTAACCTCGTAGCCTTCGTGCCGCTATAGCACCCACAGGCACCTCTTTCCTGGCAGGTCCATGCTGCAGAGTGTAGGGACCCGTGCTAGGGAAGACCGTGGCTGTCGCATCTCCCCCATCAGCCTGCAAAACACTTCCACCACTTTGAAAACTAGCCAGGAGAGAAGACACTTCCTGGTCCTCGGAGGTTGATTTCTCTACCCCCTGCAGCCACCTGTCTTCTGACACATTGTTATGGTAGGTAGCCAAGGGTGATGGCAATAGCCTGTGCTCTTTGGGAGACCTCTTTGGGAGACCTCTGTGGTCTCCCAGATCAATAAGTATTAGGGAGGTTAACCCTGCTTTTACTGTGGCTTTCATTAATAATCTCTGTCTTCCGGGAGCGATATTATCCACCCATACAGGGCAATACTGGTTGAATTCTTTTTTTTATTATATTTTGAAATTATCATATCAACTAGTGAGTTTCCATAGGCTTTTTAATAAATCTTAGATCTGACTACCAAACCAACTGTCCCCTCCTCCGCTTCATCCCACCATACCCTTTACCTCTGTTCTCATTAACCCTTTACATCCCAGGATTCTCCCCCTCTTCCTTCATTTCCCATGTGTTCTATTATCCGTCTAATTACCTTTTTAAACGTGGGTTGTGAGATAGCAGGCTTCCCTATGACTTTTCATATCCCCTTTCTTGGGTTAGTGCTCCTCTAACCAGCTGATTTCTCCCTTCTTCCATCCCACTGACTGCTTAAGCCCTCCCACCTCTCCAGTGTTCTACCTGCTGAGATGTGTCCCCTCCCCTCTAGGCCCCTGTCTAGTTTCCTGGCTTCCAGCTTTGCTCCAAGTTAAACACACACGATTTGAAACTCGGATCCGCAAATGAGAGAAAATAGAGTTTGTCTTTGTAGCCTGAGTCCTTTCTCTCTCTCTCTCTCTCTCTCTCTCTCTCTCTCTCTCTCCCCCCCCCCTCTCTCTCTCTCTCTCTCTCTCTCTCTCTCCCCCCCTCCGCCCTCCTGTTTGTATTTTATATGGGATCTTGTGACATACCCCAGACCGGTCTGGAACTCCTGGTTCCTCAGCCTCCATTTCTCCAAGTTCTGGGGTTACAGACATTTATCAAGTATCAAATTCCAACACTCCTAAGTCCTAGCAGTCAAGAGAAAGCCATAGCCAAGAAACAGAAAATGGAACACGTCCCTCACAGGCACTTTCTCCACACAGGACTTGAACCCAATAACACCCTAACAGAAAACTTTGGCTCCCCTCCCACCAAACCTTCAGCAGATGAGAGGGCGACTGAGCCCTACCAATCAAATTCACAGAAACCTGTATGACAGTGCCGTTACCCTGTAAACAGGCCCACCCGGATCAAGTATCAGCCAGTCAGGACTGTCCTTATTTGTCTGGCTGGAATTGGGTGCTGGGAACCAAACCGGTCTTTGAGCAAGCACTTGGTCCATCGCTGCCTCTCCTGCTGTGCCCTTGCACTGGACCCAGAACTCGGGTTTTTTCTACTTTCTCTGATCTGTTTTGAGTAAATTTTCACCAAGCACCAATACTCCAAAAGTACCAGCTTATGTGTGTCCTCGCGTTTGTCGGAAAAGATGTGCTGGGACTCTGCCCTTGACAGGTCTCTGGAAACTGAGGGGGTCTTTCTGACAGAACGGTAATCTCTCTGAACCGCTGTGTCCATGGATGGATTTTCGCCCTCCAGGCTTCAGTCTATCTCTCTGTGTTGATAAGGAACAAGCAGTGCGTGAAAGGAGGTGGCTTGTCCTCCAGGGTTACTTCTGGCCGCCATCTTGCGACTGCAGGTCTTGGGGCACTGGGCAAAGTGAGTTTCAGTGGAGAGATAGTGGAGATAAAGTGCACACGTGGGGAAGTGAGGTTCCCCCACCCGGCACCCTTGCTCTCTTCACTGCCACCCTGGTTCTCACACACCCTTTACAGGAGAATGAACCTAGAATCTTCCTCACGGGAGGCAAGGGCTCTACCACTGAGCTGCACCCTTATGACCTCTTTTCACTTTTAAATTTATTTCTGAGACAGGGTCTCACGTGTCCCAGGTGGCTTCAAACTCACTATGATACCAAAGATGACCTTGAACCTCTGATCTCTTCCACCTCCCCAGTGCCAGGGTGACTGATAGGGTCCATCAAACCTGGTTTGTATGTGGTGTTAGGGACTGAACCAGGGCCTTGTGTCTGCTAGGCTTACATTCTACCAACTGAGCTGCTTTTTATTCGGAGACAGGGTCTCACTAAATTCACCAGAAAAGCCCAGAACTGGTGATCTTCCTGTCTCGGCCTCCGGAGAAGTCACCAGGCTCACCTTCAGCTATATTTTAATTTTTATTAATTATTAGTGTACATATATGTGTACATAGTTTTGCATATGAAGTGTATATGTGAGCACAATTATCGCTGCATGCCTGTGGAGGTCAGAGGACAATTTGATAGTTCGTTCTCTCCTTCCAACTTACGTGGGTTCCGGGTATCAAACTCAGTGCCACAGGCCTGTGCAGCATCTTAATGGCTGAGCCCTCTTGCTGCCCCTCAGATGTATTTTTAAATGTGCATGTTGCCTCTGGGCAGCAATACTGAAGCGTGCAAGGAATGTTTTCTGCAAAGTGGGGCTTGGAGTCAGTGTGGCTGTTCCAGGACTGCAGTTTAGGTATCTTCCCTCTTTCCAGAAAGCTGCTATCTTCCTGAGACATCAAAAGGCGAACAGCAGGAAAAAATGGTGGTAGGACTGTGGTGGAATGCACAGGAGACGGAGTTTGCTTATTGTGAACTGTCCACACACTTACAACAGAATCGTAATTGTATAATGTCATGGTGTCATATAACAGGCATGTCTACTTATAAATGTTTATAACATAAGACACCTGATGTAAACCTCTGGCCTCCATATGTATGTTCACACTGTACAATTAAACAGCACACACACACACACACACACACTCAGATTTACCACACAAGGAAACACTGCCCCTTGTCCCCTTCACATCCAACAATCACCGCAGACTCTTGCTCATTCTCATCTAACTTCTGTTTCCCAAACTCCCTCCTGCCAATATCCCACAGCATTTCTGTCCCCTTCCTTCCTCACTACAACTCTCACTGCTCACTTTTAGGGTCCTGGCTTACAAGAACATGGCCATACCTCAGTTTACCATGTACAGTACTGGTTTATGTCAACAAGTTTGACATAATTTTGGAGGGAGGGCTTTGAGACAGGGTCCCCCTGTAGCCCCAACTGGCCTGGGACTCACGATGTAAACCAGGCTGGTCTTAAGTCTTACACAAACCCACCTGCCTCTGTCTTCTGAGTGCCAGGATTAAAAGTGTGTGCCACCACGCTCACTCAACTTGCCTTGCAAAATCACAATAGCACTTTCTCACTTCAGGCCTGTCCCGGTGTGATAATCATTTCTGTATGTTATTTCTCTAGCCATACATCACCTCCCCAACCTCCATGTGAACTCCTGACATAATTGTCTTTCAGGATACCCTGTTTCTTTCCTTCATGAGGCTTCTTTGTGTGTAGGATGGGATGGGAAAACACAAAACACAACACACCAAACCCTGGCAGCACAGGATGTATTGATTACTCTTGTGATCATGCAGCTTTGAGGAGCTGCAGGTCACTGCATTTCCCCCTAATGGAGAGAAAATTCACCTCCGATTTATAACTTGGAAAAAGAGAAAATTCTGAAATCTAAAGCATGATTTCTATTGGATGCTAGATTTTTCTCATCATCATAAAGTCAACCATATACAGAACACACTAAGTTGCTGCTGTAGTATTAAAAGATACACTCAAGACATTGGCAAATGAGCGTAGATGTTCCAATAAAGCTTTGTTAATAAAGAAGGTACAAGTGTTAGGTGACACCATTCCTGGGGAGACATGAACAAACATGTACTCACCACAGACAGGGAACCAATGACTTCAAAAGCAAGGATGCCACTGAAGCCCAACCCTTGAGCCAATGGGGTTTCTTACAGGGACAGAAATGACTCAAAGATGGCTTCATCATCCAGAACCAACGCGGCATGGACAACAGCTCAACAGGTTGGAGAGTGTCCTTTCCAGGCAACTCAGTGGCTTAGAGTCTCTTCAGGGAAGCTTGCCTGGTGTCTGCTCCTCCAGGTGGTTCAGCTGGTCTCCGCCTCTTCCAGGCTGAGCCTTGTGTAAGCATCTGGCTTGTATAAGTACCTCTCAGCAGTCCTTAGAGCTTATAAAGGCTCATGGAGGGAGGGACCTAAGGAATCTGGTCAATCTCAGGGATTTCCTGAAGGTACTGAGTTGTTTACTTCCTATTGTTGAGTTTTTCTGCAGGATGGAATATTTCACCTCCCTGTTAGAACATCCTGCTGTTTACCTTCCTTTAGAACATCCTGTCTCACTGAGCTTCCTTCCAAGATGGAAAGGTTTATTTCAGAGAAAATTGCTTGCTACACAGCAACAAGCCACATTAACAGGGAGTGATGTAGTGATGTTGGTAGTGATGATGGTAATGATGATGGTAATGGGTATTGGTAGTGATGATGGTAATGGGTGTTGGTAGTGATGATGGTTGTTGGTAGTGATGATGGTAATGGTGATGGTAATGGGTGTTGGTAGTGATGATGGGTGTTGGTAGTGATGATGGTTGTTGGTAGTGATGATGGTAATGTCGATGTCAGGGCTGAGTTTTGGTTTTGATGTTCTTGTTTTTCAATCCACTAAATCCACTTACTGTTGCCAGTACCTGCATGGGTGTGGGTTACAAACAGGAACGTGAGACATCTATTAGAGGCCACATCCTCAAAAACGAGTGATTGTCTTTATACACAGCAACTGTCCCCTGCCAATAACGTCTTAGTAAGTGGTGGCACCTGGAGATCATCTGCTTCATCTTACTCTTGCCCAACAGCCTGCATAGCACCTTCTAATCCTGTGTAAGCTAAACAGAGGGGAGTTTTCTGGTCAGTTGAGGTGGGTTTCTCTACGTCCTCCAAACAAAGTATGTGGTGTATTACAGTAATGTGGTCTTATCATATAGTTATGCTGGCTAACCGAGGACAGAGGCAACAATCTATGCTGTTTAGAAACCTCTTCAGCCTCCCTGACCATGAACTCATAGGGCGGTGTCCCTTGTAACTTGGATTTTTTTTTT
>NW_008330120.1:2228674-2233772 GCF_000622305.1 Nannospalax galili
AGCTTGGATTTTCATTTTTAATCCATGTCATCTCACGGTGACATCATCCACCATTCAGGGTAGTTTAGTTCCAACTCTTTCTTACTGTATTTTGAAATTAGCTTACTAACTAGTGAGTATATATCAGGCTTTTTTTAATATCCTTATCTTTGGTTCACCCACTATATTGGTTACTTTTCTGATGCTGTGATAATACATTAAGTCCAAAGGCAGCTTAGAAAAGAAAGAACATATTTTGACCCCAGAGGGGTAAGAGTCCATCAGAGTGTGGAGACTTGGTAGCAAAGTGACAGGCATGGCACCAGGAGCCGAATCCTTAGACATCATATCTTCAACCACAGAAATGAACAGAGACAGCAAACTGCAAGTGGGCCAGGCTGTGAACACTCAAAGCCAGCCCTAAGCGACATAGTTCATCCAGCAAGGCCACACCTCCTAAACCTCCTGAAACAGCCCAACCAACTGGGGAAAAAGTGTTCAAAAGTTGGCTTGTGAGATAACCACCTTCCTTATGGCTTTAGCTCTCCCCTTAACTCTTTGTTTCCCACAAATTCCCAAACCTTTTTCTTTTTAAGGTTTTTCCCCTCTTCAAATCCTTCCTCTCTGATTTTGCCTATAACCTACTAACCTTTCCCTTAACATATCTCCTCCCCACTACAGTCCCTGACTAGGCTCCTGGCTTACACTGTGCCCCATGTTAAACACAGAAGATTTGAAGCCAGGACCCATATATGAAAGAGAACATCGTCTTTCAGGGCCTCGGGTAATTCAGTTGATCTTGTGATACAGGGTCATGTGGCATAGCCCAGGCTACTCTGGAACTCATGATTCTTCTGCCTCTGCTTCTCCAACTTCTGGGGTCACGGACATAAGAATCAAAACCCACTTTGAAAATTTATCAAGAATCAAACTCAAACACTTCTGAATCATAGGAGTCCAGAAAGGGCGATGACCAAGAAGCAGGAAATGGAACAAGTCCCTCATAGGAACTTTCCCCACACAGGGTGAGTCCAGGAAGCATCTCTAATAACACCTTAAAGAAAACACTGGCTTCTTTCTCCCCATACCTTAACCATAAGAAAGGCATGGCTCAGCCCCACCAATCAAATTAAAGAAAACTGGAACCACAGAGTTTTACAGGAACCACCCTGTAAACTCAGCCCCCACCAGAGCCAAACATCAACCAAGAAGGACCGCCCTTATTTGTCTCACTGGAATCGCATGGTGGGAACCAAACCCAACGGGGGATGTCTCCCAAATGCAAGCACCACCTGCCTGGCCCACAGCTCCCTCATGACTGCCTGCCCTGCTGCACCCTGCGGTGAACATGACACTTGAGTCATTTTCTTCTATGGTCTGTGTTGAGTGAAATCCTTCACCACCCACAAATCCTCTGCCTTTATCGCCTCATGTATGTTCTAATGTGCTCTGTGGAAAGACGTTGTCCTGGTTTGTTTCTTCATTGCTATAACAAAACACTCTGACCACTACCAACTTGGGGAGGAAAGGGTTTATTTTATCTTACATCTCCCAGGTCGCAGTTCATCAGGGAGCCCAGGGTAGGAACTCAGGGCAGGAACCTGGAGGCAGGAGCTGGAGCACAGGCCATGGAGGAACGCTGCTTACTGACTTGCTCCCCTGGCCCCTGCTCAGCCTGCTTTCTTATGCAACACAGGCCCACCTGCCCAGGGGTGGCACCACCCACAGTGGGCTGGGCCCTCCCACATCACTCATCAAGAAGATGCCCTTCAGACATGGCCACAGGCCAGTCCAATAGAGGCAATTCCCCAATTGAGGCTCCCTCAACCCAGGTGTGTCAAGTTGACACTAAAGCTAGCCAGCACAGACGTGTTGGGACTCTTTGACATTCTCTGTAGAATACTGAGGTGGGTTTTCTGACCAAATGGTCGTCTCTCTCTAAATCGCTGTGTCCAGGAATAGGTTTTCTTTCTTCCCTCTTTCAGTATCTTTGAGGAAAAATAAACCCTTCTCTCTATGTTAGTGAAGAACAAGTGGATGGAGGGAGGTAGGCCATCCCCCAGAGTTACTGTAGCCTCCATCTTGTAACTGAAGGCCTCTGGGAAGACACTGAACCATGTGACGTTTACTGAAGAAAAATGCACGTGTGGAGAAAGCAGGGTCCTTACTTGTGGTCACGGTCCCTGCCTCCCCACCCTGGTTCTCACACACATCCCTTACTGGATGTTGAATTTTGGGCCTCCTTCATGCAAGGAATGTGGTCTACCACTGAGCTTCATCCCCACGCCCTCTTTTTACTTTTTATTTTTATCTAATTTATTTCTGAGACAGGGTCTCATGTAACCAGGATGGCTTCAAACTCGCTATGAGCCAAGGATGGCCTTGAACCTCTGACCTTCCTGCCTCCACACTCTCGGTGCTAAGGATTACAGCTGTGAGCCATGATGTGTGGTTTTTACCTGATACTGGGGACTGAACACAGGGCCTTGTGCATGCTTGTCACGTGCTCTACCCGCTGTGCTACAAGCACAGCCTACTTTGTATTTAGAGACAGGATCTTACTGCATTGACCAGATCGTCAATCCTCTGCCTCCAGGGAAGCCACCATACTCAGCTATAAACAAATTTATTTTCTTCTTATTATTATTGTTATTTATTACTTTTGTAAGCCCATGATGTGTCTGTACATGCATTTCCTGCGCCATGAATGTGAAAGTCGGAGGACTACTTTGTGGAACCGTTTCTCTCCCGCCACCTTCATGAGAGTTCAGGATCAACGTCGGGTCTCTGTTTGGGCAGCAGGCATCTTTACTGGATGAGACATCTAGATGTTCTAAATGTGATCTTTAAAGGTACATGCTGCATCCTGGAACAAATACTGGAGTGTGCTAGGAATGTTTTCTGTAAAGTGGGCCTGGGAGATGGTGAGGCCGCTCCATGACTGAACCTTAGGTGTCCGCCCTCTTTCCACCGGGCCAGTGGCTTCCAAAGTCATCAGAGAGCAGGTAACAGGAAAGAACTGGGGGATGGGAACGCAGGGAAGGCACATGGAATGGATAGTTTTTATTCTTACCTGTCCTCACATTTATAACAAGTTCTAAGGATACTATGTTTGCTATCATTTAACCCATTTGTTATTATTTGGCCAGTCCCAGAAGTGCCACCCGGGATCTGGAAGAAACCAGCCATTGTGACACCCCCTAGTCATGTCTCCACCATAGTGATAGGACCTTTGGTTCACAAAATTGCTTTAAAATCCCCAAAATGTTCAAGACCAGATCGTGGCACACCACAAAACATTAAAAGGAGAATCTGGTACAGGCAGAATGGACACCTAGGTGGACAATCGCATACGTGGTTGGATGGGAAAACACAACACATGGTACCCCAAACCCTGACAGCACAGGACGTGCTGATTATCCTCAGGATCCCTGGCTTTGAGGGAGCTGCAGACCACTGCACTTCTCAGCATCATGAGAGAAAATTTACCTCATGTTGATAACTTGGAAGAACACAAAAATTTGAAATTTAAAGCCTGATTTCTAACGAATGCTCATTGCCTTCATGTCATCATAAAATCAACCACATACAAAGCACACTAAGTTATTATTTCAACCCAAAATAGCCATGCAGAAGACAGAAGCCAATAAGTGTGACTTTATTAAGTCCAGTAAGACTTTATAAAGACAGGAACACGGCAACTTCTATTGTAAGACAGAATGTTCATTCATTTCATTAAGTAATTACTTTTCTTGTTGTTTTTTGCAGGGGTGGTGGTGGTGGTGGTGAGGGTTGCTGGTTGTTGTTGTTGGTGGTGTTCTATAACCCACTAAGTCTACTTGGTGCAAGGGTGTGGGTTCATCCACAGCAGTGTGGGAACCCTACCAGAAGTCATCCTCAAACATGAATGATTCTCCTTCCTCCAGCAACAATCTGCTGCCAATAGCTCATCAGTGTGTAGAGAGGGACCTAGAGGTCACCTACCTCCTCTGTGTTGGACTTTGGACTGGCTTGATCTTGTCCAGTCTTGTGCAGGTCACCACAGCTACTGTGAGTTCATGACCATGACAGCCACGCCATGCCCCAAACTCAGCATTTCACACCTCTCCTTCCCAAGTTCCAGCTTTTCTGTTCTTCCAGCTGCTATTCCCCAGTGGTCCCTGAGCCTTGGTGTTGGCAGGGGGTTGGTAGAGATGGCCCATTTAGGGCTGAGCTCACAATCTCATCGCTCTGACCACTTACATCTTGCCATTGACTGCTTCACACTGCAAAAAGAAGCTTCTGTGACCAAGACTGAGAGCAGCCCAGGTCTGTGGGAATAAACATATTTAGAAGGAAATTTGACAGCATGACCATTTAGCAAAACGATAGCAGACTCTACACTAGGGCCTCTGACCTCCTGAGCCATGGGCTTTACCAGGATTATAGCACCGGCATGAAATCCCTCCTGTGGGGACTCAAATCCAGTCAGAAGTGGTTAGTTACCCAGAACCTCCACGCCACTCTTGCACTCGGTGGATACGACTAGCCTGGCAGGTCCGTACTATAGCATGTAGGGTCCGGTGCTGGGGAAGACCATGGCTGTCTTTTCATCTGCCAAGCAGCCTACACAACACCCTCTTGCACTGTGAAAGCCAACAGAGAAGAAGCCTCCAGATCCACTTGAAATTGATTTCTCTGTGTGCTGCATCAATGTATGTAATATCTTCAGCAATAGGGTCTTACCAGGGAGTTATGGTGAGCAACCACAACCAATGGCAATAGCCTGTGTTGTTTTGGAAATCTTTGTGGTCTTCCTGGCCAATAATTCATAGGAAGGTGTCCTGAGCCTTGTACTGGGATTTTCATTTAATAACCCATGTCTTCTCAGAGTAAAATTTAACCATTTTGGGTAAATCTTTTGCAATTTTTTAAGGTACATTTTGAAATTAACCTACTAAATCTACTAAATTTTGAAATGGTGCATTACTTTAGGATTTTTTTCTATATCCTTGGTTTGGGTTCCCCCCCCCCCCCCCCCCCCCTCATCCCCCCCCCCCCCCCCCCCCCCCCCTCCCAACCCTTTCCCTCCCCCCTTTCCTCCTTCTCTTTTTTCCCCCTTCTTTCTCCTTCTCCCTTC
>NW_008330120.1:2233811-2273202 GCF_000622305.1 Nannospalax galili
GGGTTCCCCCCGCCACCATCTCATCTCTCCCTGCCCCCATCCCCATCCTGCTCAATCCTTTAACTCCCAGGATTCCTTCTTCTCTTTCTTCCCCATGTGTTCTGCTATCCCTTCAATTACTGGTTTGTTTGTTTTGTTTTGTTTTCTGATAGGATGTGTTTATGTTTACATGGTAAAGCAATGTTTTGTTTTGTTTTTTTCTGATAGGATGTGTTTGGGTTTTTTTAAAGTTGGGTTGTGAGGTTCTAGGCTTCCATGTGGCTTTTCCTATCCCCTTCCTCTGGTCAGCCCTCCTTGCTTAAGCCTGTTTGCCTTTCCAGTAGTCTACCTCTATACTTCCCTTTTATCTATAATCTAATATTCCCCTTTCTTTAACATAGCCATCTCCTAAAGGCCCCTTTCTAGTTTCCTGGCTTCCACTTGTGCTCCAAGTTAAGCACAAAAGATTTGTTGTTAGGATCTGCATATGGGAGAGAATTTTCTGGGCCTGACACAGGGGATAGTGTTGCCTAAGCCAGGCTGGTCTAGAACTCCTGACTCTTCTACCTCTACCTCAAGTTGTGGTTTTTGTTTTTTTTAAATGTTGATTTAATTTATTTTTGAGACAGGGTCTCATGTATCCCAGGATGACTTCAAGCTCACTAGGTAGCCAAGGGATGACCTTGAACTTTTGATCCTCCATCCTCTTCCTCCTGAGTGTTAGAATTACAGGCCTGAGTCACCAAGCCTGGTTTTTATGTGGTGCTGGGGACTGAACACAGAGCCTGGCATATACTAGGCCTACGCTCTACCAACTGAGCCACATCCAAAACCTACTTTTTATTTTGCGACAGGGTCTCACTAAGAAAGGCCCTGAACTTTAGAATCTCCACCCTTAGCCTCCAGAGAAGCCATTAGACTCAGTTTCAAACATGTTGGTTTGTTTTTAAATTTTATGTCTTTTTAGTGTGTTTTATTTCTTTTCAGTTGCTGTCATAAAACACAATGACCAGAAGCAACTTATGGAAGAAAGAGTTTATTCTGACTTAACAGTTGCAGAGGGATGAGTCCATCATGGGGCGGGAGGTCAGGAGCAGGAGCTGAGAACTCACACAGCCAATCACAAACGTGAAGCAGAGTGAACTGGATGTATGATGAAGTCATGAATTCCCCAAGCCCCACCTCAGTAACATACTTTGCTTGCCCCTGATGACATTCTTCCTCCAGCAAGGATATACTTCCCTAAGATTTGATGACCTCCCCATAGACACCACCAACTGGGGACCAAGCGTTCAAATACGTGAGCCTAATTGAGGATATTTCTCATTCAAACTACTACATGTGTGCATGTACGCATGATGTGTGTATGTGGGTATGTTTGCCATGGTGGGGGGGTGTAGAAGTCAGAGGACACATTTGTGGAGTCAGTTCTCTCCTTCCACCTCTATGAAGAGCCCAGAGAGCAAAGTCAGGTCTTCAGGCTTGTCTATAAGTGCCTTTACCCTCCGAACCTTTTTGTTGATCTTCAAAATATATATATTTTTTTTCAAGGTACATGCTGCATCTGGATACCAGTACTAAGCTGTACTAGGAATATTTTCTGGGAAGTGGAGCTGGGAGGTATTGAGGTCACTCCATGACTGAACCTTAGGTTTCTGCCTTCTTTCCACAAAGCCAGTGACTCCCAAAGTTACCACAGGGTAGGTAGCAGGAATAAATGGTGGGGTGGGGGATGGAGGAGCACTCAGAAAATGGAATTCTTTTATTCTGAACTGTCAGCACGTTTATAACAAAAATGTAACTGTATAATGTTATGGTGTCATTTAACTGACATGTCTAGTTTGGAATGTTTATAACTACCATAAATCAAGAGGCCACCAAGCCAGGGCAGCGGCCACAAGTAGACATTCCAAGGAAAACATATAAAATAAATAAAATAATCACACAGTACCAACATTCCAGCCCCATCTAGATGACAGAAACTGAAACAGCCCTTGCACAAACACAGGCACCCCCAAAATGAGTTTTCTGGGAATGGAGGGGCTGAGGATTCCTTGCTAGTTCTCAATAAAGATGTCAAGTAAGAAAAAGATTATTAAGCCAGTAAGAACAAAACAACGGGCCCCAAAGAGCCTCCACAAGCCCTGTCATAGCATTCCTCTGAAGGCCGAAGTGGCAAGCTCATTTCAAAGTCTGAGGTTTCATGAGCTGGTGGCTGATGGAGAAGGATCACAACGGTATTTAATTCCCTACTTATGACTTCTGCCCAATTTACATTATCTGAAGAAAGGGATTTGCTGTCCCCAAGGCATAAAATCCTATGGATTTACAAACTGCTTGATTCCTGCCCTCGGTAATTTTTTTTCCGGGGCTTAAACTACTTTCATCATATCTTGACCACTGGCTTGTAAAATGCACATCAAAATGAATTCTGGCTAGATAAACATCTGGCCATTAAAACTCTGTGGGCCCGTGGTCTGAAGGCAGTGGCTGTGGAATTCTGTGACACCTGATGCTGCTCCTTAATCCCCAACCTGCCCAACCTCACAGTGAATTCTGAAACTGGGCGGGTGTTTTGTTTGCTTGGTTTAAGTGTTTGCAAAACACCTGAGTGCCCTTTGCTAGTCTTTGGGCCTTTAAGGCAGAACATGAAAGTTTAGGTAAAGAAAGAAAGATCAAAAGTTAAAAAATTAACCCCTGGGGTTTAATCACACCTGAGAAGGGAAGGGCTCTGCACTTTCTTAAGGCCCCAGAAAAAAACTCCCTGGTTGTTCCCCACGGTACTTAGAAGACGGTTTCAAAAAAAAGTTTTTTTTAAATATTCTGCTTTCGTCTTGTAAAATTCGTTTTCTGTCGTCATTGTTCATTAACTTAAGGAACATGAACTGACTTGAGATTTTGCAGAGGGTTCATTTAAGAGTCTGGGAGGCGGGAGAGCTGGGTTTGGTGGTACAGGCCTGTCACCCCAGCTATTCAGGAGGTTGAGACAGGATGATCCCAAGTTCAAGGCCTACTTGAATTCCAGAGTGAGTTTAAGGCCGGTCTAGGCAACTTGGGGTAGACCTTGTCTCTAAGTAAAATGTAGGGGAAAGAGAAAGGGCTGTAGTTCAATGGTAGGGCAACTGTCGAACAAACTTGTGCAAGATCTGGGTTCAATCCCCAGTGATGAGAGAGAGAGAGAGAGAGAGAGAGAGAGAGAGAGAGAGAGGGAACGGGAGATAGGGAGGAGTACAATTTTTTTCTACCTCCTTGAAGGCCCTGGAAAGGGTTTTAAAATAAGACAGAGCTCTCAAATACACAGCAAGGAGCATTTACAAAGAGCTGCTAAGAACCGAGACCCTGGGCACCTTTCAGTCTTCTACAGTCCCTCCATGAGCTGAGCTTCTGATCCTAAGAAATGACTTTCAGAGAAAAAAAAATAACAATAATCTTCAAACTCATGGTCCAGAATTCATATTTCAGCCCAAGACTCAATTCAAAAAAATAAGCACGAACACTTGTCACCCTGACTTGAGTTTTTCTAAGGTTGGTTTGGGGAGTGTTTTTCCCAGGCCTCTGTGGGTTTGGGGGTCTTTTGGACTGTTGCTGGAGAGCAGGGGTCTGATGGATGGCCCTCTCCCTGGGGTCTCCTCCAGTGTGTATCTAGCAGGGAGAATGCATGCTAAACCCTTCTTCTGTGTCCCTCTGGGCCTTGCTAGTCTTACCTCTGAGCAGAGAAGGAAGGGACCTATTTAGCATTATATTTCTAAACAGAATAGGCAGAGATTTAGACATCAGAATTCCAGATGTTGATGTTTATTATTGGATTGTAATTACATTTCATGAAAATTACTGCAAAAAAAAAAAAAAAAAAGCCTGATCCCTAGAAGTTAGATTAATCGCCCTCTTTGTCTTCTGTCTGCCTCTTCATGTGGCCTCCTCTCTCACCGCCCCTTGGTGATTTATTATTTCAGGGACCCAGAGAGGACACAGACCTGCCGCTCTGTAAAGGTCACACAGTTAGAAGAGACTTTATCCGGGTCAGGAGCTGCCCTCGCACACAAGGGGAAACCCTCCATGAAGTTAATCAACAGCTGGCCTGAGCGGGTCAGTGGCTGGCACCAGAGTGGAGGAGGGTGGCTGGCCTCGCGGTGATCCAATTTGTGCTCCATCCACCCACTCCCAATGGAGAGATTCTTGTGTTCATAACATCTGCAGTGCAGATCCCACCTGGGAATTCACCCTCCATGGAATGCGGTTTTTACAAAAACTCATTTAGCTCAAGCAGGCCTTTGTTTTTCTCTGGTAGGTGGGGGGAGGGACTTCACCTAGGTCTGTGGCCAGCCCCTGATGAGCATGCTGGGATCCCGGGAGGGTCCAGGTTGGAATTTGGGGCCCGTTCAGTACCACTAGCCACCTGGATAGAAAAGGGAAAAAGAAGCCAAAAGGCAGCTCCAAGTTTCCCTTCCCCTCTCTGTGGAGGCTGCGGGGGGCTGATGGACTTGACCCGGCTAACACACAGGCAGGCCTGCTGCTGCGTCCTCACTGTCCTGGAGGAGGGACCCTGCTCTACAGAGACCACAGCCAAGACCCACACTCACAAGACTAATTCTAACCAGCAGACAGCCCACAGAACATCTTGATTTTGAAGTTAGGGTGTCCCCAAGCCCCTACACGTTCCATTTTTCTTCTGCTGAAAGGATTCAACCAGGGACTGGGGAGGTGCTCAGAGGGTGCAGTGCTGCACAAGCATGAGGACTTGAGCCCAGATCCCCAGAAACCACATAACAAAGCTGGGTATAGTGGAACCATGCCTGTAATCCCAGTGCTGGAGAGACAGAGCCAGGCAGACCCGTGAACCTCACTGGCTATTCACCCTAGCCACACACACACATACACACAAAGGATTCATCCAAGGAGACCAGGCTGCCTGTGAAAAGCCTCCTTGGGGCTGGACTTCTTAAATAGGTGGGAGGAGGAAGCAGTATGATTGGGAATTGTTTCTGAAAATCATTCTCAGTTCCATTAACAAATGCCCATAAGGCTGAGGACATAGCTTAGTGAGAGAGTGCTTGCATAGCATGGGCAAGGCCCCAAATTCAATCAACAAGTGCACACAAACACCAAACCTCACACTACCATTCCTCCCAGGCGGGGAAGAGAAGCCAAAAAGGACCGGCCTGTACAGACAGGCTCCCAGCTCAGGAGCGAGGGATCCTGAGGCTAGGTCAGCAGGTTTTGGGTTACCTCCCGGGTGACTCTGCGTGGATAGAGGAAGAAGTCAGGACAAGATAATGACAGGGACCCCACAAGCTCAAATCTGCGTTAGGCTTGCAGAAAGGACCCACTTGGAAAGGAAGGCACGAGTGGCTCAGGATGATGTCCCCTTCTTTCCCAGAATGGGGGTGGGGGGCACATGGGACAGATGACACCTTACTTGGTGCAGTAAACCCCACCCACAGGCACATCCCCTCCAACTTCAACTTCCCGCCCAACCTTCCTTTGATTCCTCCAGAAACCCTAACAACAGGAGTGGAACTATTTTCTGTAAATTGTGGGACTGGGTGGCGGGAGAGAAGTTGAGCTTTAAGTGTCCAGCAGTGGACAGCTAAGTGGAGCTCTCCTGCAGGCATTTCCTAGAGAGGTTCCGAGTGTGAGCCACAGCAGGGTCTGGTGGCACAGGCCTGTCAACTCAGATTCTCAGGAGGCTGAGGCAGGAGAATCTTAAGTTCAAGACCTGGCTGAGCCACATGAGTTCAAGGCCAGTCTGTACAACTCAGTGAAATTCCAAATCAAAATTAAAAAGTAAACAGGGGGCCGGAAATGTAGCTCAGTGATCCAGCACCTGTCCAGAATGCCTAAGGCCTTGGGTTCCAGCGTCAGTGATACACACATGCATATACATACACATACGTACATAAAATCAAGCTACAATCCATCAGCCTAACTGTGCTTACTCCTGGAATCAGAATGGGGCAGACCAGACATATTTTTCAAACGCTAATATCAAGAGGAGAAAATTGCTATTCAAATTGCATGCAAATGTCCCCAGAGATACACTCCAAAGCAGTCCAGAGCACTGAGACCAGCCAGTGTTCCAAGGCCCTTGGAGGGTACACCAGGATCCCTGGGGACAGCTGGGTGACAGGGGAGTGGGCAGACAGAGGCCGTCACCTGCTTCCTGCAGGGAAGTGGGACTTTCCCAAGGTCATGAAGTGAGTTCGGAAGAAATAATGAGCTCCTGGCTGGTCCCTAACAGGCAGAATCCTATAAACAAGAAGAAGAAGGCTCTGGGGACTTGAACAAAGAAGCTGGGCTATAAATCCACTCTGCGAACAGCTGCGGCTGCTCTTCGGAAAATGCAAATCACAGGCTGCCAGGAGGCCTGCAGTGCCCTTCAGAGATGTCCCAGTGCCCTGGGGAGAAGGGCCCAAGTCCTTAACCCAGCCACAGGGCCAGATGGTACCCGGCCCAAGATATCTGGACCCCATGCCAGCCCCAAGTCTGGACCCCCTCACGCCCCTCCCCCCACACCGTATGCCTGCACTCTAGGCCTCTGTTGGGTTCTCTGTCTCTGTCTCTTGCTGTGTGTCTGTCTCTACTCTCACTTCTCAGTTGTCAAGTGGGCTAAGCACCCAGCAATCAGTATGTGGACCGTCTTCATCCTGTGAGGTGGAGAAGACAAATAATCAAACAGCTATTTTTTCAGTTTTTTATTAAGTGTATGTATGCACGTGTATGGGAGCATGCATTCAAGCACCCAAGGAGGCCAAAAGAGGGCATCAGATCCCCCTGGAGTCATGGGGCTGTGAGCTGCCAGTGTGGGTGCTAGGAACTGAACTCTGGTCAAGCAGCAAAGTGCACTTAGCCACTGAGCTCTCTCTCCAAACTCTTCCACAGCTATTTAAAGTATACGTATATCACCAATGCAGAGGAGCCCAGGGATCTAGAGGCAAGTGAGAAGTGACTGCCTAGATAGAGATAGATGGGTAGGGGCAAGAAGGACAGGCAAGCTACAGCTCAGAGCCTAGGAAGGAGGTCTCCACCAACAGTGGCTGAGAAGACCCAAGGGGACACAGCCTCCCAGAGTCGGGATCCTGGTCTTGACTTTCACCTCACTTGCCTTTTCTGCTGCCCTGTGGGGTGACAGATATCCATCCTGGATTGCAGCTCAACACATGCCATGCCTAGCCTTAGGTGGCGGACAGTTACTGTCCTCCTGTAACCCCCTTCTACAATCACAGAGGTGGTCCTGGGGAAACTGAGGCCAGGAAGAGCCCAGAAACTCACTCAGAGTTTCAGAGAACATCAATGGTTCTCCTGAGACCACTGCCCTAACCCCCTCTTACCTGCCCCCATGTACCCCTGGCACCTGGCACACTACTGTAGGCTTAGCTAAACCCTTGAGCAGATTCGAGAGTGCTGAAGAAGGAACAGGTGTATGCAGTTAGTCTAAGCTTCTCTGGTGATGGCTGGGCCTTTGTTCACAGGGTGTGCTGTGCCCCCAGCCTCAGACCCTTGCAGTTCTAGAAGAGAAGAAAACAAGCTATCTCATGTCAAAACTGAGTATGAAACACTATGCAGACTGCCTCCGCTAGGGACGGGTCATACCACAAAAGAAGTCCCACAGCCCAGCACACACTGTGAGGAATTGTGGTATCATAACTGGGGACTACAAGGAACATCTTGAAACCTTCCACACGGCATGGGAACTTGTGGTTGAAGGAAAGACAGGGAACCCATAGACAGGAAACATGGCTACACATACTGCTCCCTCAAGAGTCATTGAAATGATGCCTCTCAGCTGGGCTGACCAGAAGAGCAGGGTACAGAGGGGCACTGTGCCATAGTGCGAACAACCACACAGACGGTTGGACACCAGGGTTCGATGCTCACTTTGGTTTTCTTGGCTATACATCTAATTGCTATTTTTTTGTTTGCTTTTGCTTTCCATGTTTTATTAGTGGTGGTAGGTTCTTTGAGACAAGGTCTCACTGTGTAGCCAACACTGGCCTAGAACTTGCTATGTAGCCCAGGATATCCTTGAATTAGTGACTCTCCCGTCCCAAGTGCCAGGATTAGGGGCACGCGCCACCATGTCTGGCTTCTAATAGTCGCTTTAAAGTCTTTGTTAGCTAACTCTATCATCCTTGCCAATTCTGAGATTGTTTCTAAGATGAGTTTTCTTCAGATTGTAGGTCACATGGTCCAACTTTATTTTTTAAATTTTAGAATGGGGATTCACTAGAATGGCTTACTTACAGCCATTAAGAGCTGGACAGTCCAGTGATGACATCTACATGTTGGAGAGGCTGAGAACCTGGCAACTGCTGAGTCCACAAAGCTGGAATATGATCTACCCTTTTAACGTGTCTAGAGATTTTTGATTGAATGCTGAACATCGTGACAGTTACACTATAGAATTTTGCTGTTTTCATTTGAAGAGTGTTAGGCAAATGGTGAAATAAAGACTTTGGGGGCAAACAATTTTTCAAACTGAATTTGTAGTCCAGTCTGGTCCTTTTGAGACTGGCTTTCTTCCTTGAGTGGGTGTTTTAGAAACAGTTTAGCCCTGTTGCCAACATGAGGCCCTTCCAGTTTCTTAATAAATGCCCTGATCAGTGGATCAATGAGGGCTCTTCACCATGGCTAATCTGACCTTATATGCCTCCTAACTCTGTATTAGCCCTAGGAACCAACTGACTCCTGAGTGGCCGTTACCATGGTTACCTGAAATTCTATCCATACACATATATTTTGCTGTTAAGATTCAAGACCATACAAATTTCTGGATTTGATTCACTCCACGGTGCCTCTCAGTATAATTCTGTTCCACACATTCTAGCCCCCCTCATCTCACCACATTTCCAACTACCAATGTCGCTTTGGAATCCCCCAAACTCTTCCTTACTTCCAAGGTGGGAACGGGGTTCTAGGCAGAAGGCATGGGTTGTTGTGGCCACTTAGGCTGATTACTGAAGGAAGAGCCATCTACTAAAAGGCCTCTGACCCATCCCTGCCTCTTTCTCCTTCCCTTAGTTTAAACTGTGTGTGTCTTCTCCTTGGCATACCATCTCCCAGCAACAGTATTCTTTCCAGTGTACAGAATGAGTACTTGGACACCTAGGTCTAGATGTAGCACCCTCCTGATTACACACCTTTATGGAACTTCCCATCACCCTTGGGAAAAGGGGGGGTCAAAGATGTGAGCGTCTCAATCTCTCTGATTCAGCCCCTTCACAACCAAACACACACACACATGTCATCCAGCAGTCCAAACACCCCAGTGACTGCAGACCCCTGTCCTCTGCCTGGTCCTCTTGCTGCATGACAGAGCACAGATGTGGTATCTGTGTCAGCCTCTCCAGAGCCATAGCTATTTCAAGTGAGAAGGGACTGAGGAGATGACAGCTGCCTCCTAGCCATAGCTCCCATGAAAATGGGATTGGAGATGACCTTTTACAGGCAGCATATTTACAGGTCCTCAGCCCCGGAATGACACCTCTGTGATTAGTTCTCTAGAGCAAAGTTTCTTAAACTGTGGGTCCTGATGACAGTGACTGACTGTGGGAGCAAGAGTTAAAGGTTCTGAATGCACAAGGACCTGAACGTAGTTCAAAGTCAAATACATCATGAACCCCAGGTATTTGGGGCGGTACTCGCCCACCTTCGCACCTTTGCTGTAGCTCAGGTTGTCAGCACACACGTTGTGCCCTTCCTGCCACTCAGCACCACCCAGCACTTCCTGAAACACTTCTGCCCAGACTCCAGAGTATTGAATGGCATGAACTGCAGTGTCTTTACGGAACATAGAGTTTTCTGCTCTTAGAGAAGCAGAGTGGTTTAATTATAGCAAACAAAGACTTCATATTTTCCAACTGTCACTCCACAGCATAAAATATCAAATTAGTCTGTCTTTGCACAGTGTTGTATTATTGTGGTAGAAGGTTTGAGTTTTAAGTTGCTGTTTGAGCTAGGTATAGCAACACATTCCTTTAATCCCAGCACTCAGGAGGCAGAGGCAGGTGCTCTCTGTGAGTTGAAAGCCAGCCTGGTCTACATAGTGAGGTCAGTTAAGACCACATAGTGAGACTCTGTCTCAGAAATAATTTTTTTTTTCTGTTTAAGCTGCTGACTTGAGTTTCATAAAAAGTCCCTCAATGGATTTTGACTTGAGATTAGAACAGAATTTCCAACAATTTTTGAAATGGTTCTAAATATACTTCTGCCATTTTGTACTATAGATTCAAAGTAGTGTGGTCACCACTGATGATGACAAAAATCAAAATATCAGCCAAGTCTAAAAATCACAGATGTTCTGCAATCCCGCAGCACCCAATGTTCAGCCAAGACTTAATTCTTTCAGTAAAAATAAATAAACAGCCAGGCATGGTGGCGCATGCCTTTAATCCCAGCACTTGGGAGGCAGAGGCAGGCGGATCTCTGTGAGTTCAAGGCCAGCCTGGTCTACATAGTGAGTTCAGGCCAGCTGGGGCTACAGAGAGACCCTGTCTCTAAAAGACCAAAAAATAAAATAAATGTGTTTTGCCTGCATGTATGTAAAGTGTATAAATAAATAAATAAATAAAAAGGCTAGAGTTATAACTCAATGGCAGAGCGTTTGTCTAGCATACATGAGGCCCTGGGTTCAATCCCCAGCACTACATAAACTGGGTCTTGTTTCACAGGGCTGTAATCCTAGCACTCAGGATAAAGAGACAGAAGGATCTGGAGTTCAAGATCCTTGGTTCGTGGCCAGCCGGGGATCCACAAGACCCTCTCTTAAAACATGAAAATAGCCAGGTGTGGTGGCGCACGCCTTTAGTCCCAGCATTCGGGGGCAGAGGCAGGCAGATCTGTGAGTTCAAGGTCAGCCTGGTCTACTTAGTGAGTTCCAGACCAGTTGGGGCTACAGGGAGAACCTATCTCAAAAAGACCAAAAATAAATAAATAGATAAATAATAATAATAATAATGACAACAACAATTAAAATTAAAAAAGGGTTCTGGGCATGGTGACATATACCTTTAATCCCAGCATTCAAGAGGCAGAGGCAGATGGATGTCTGTGAGACTGAAGCCAACTCAGTCTACACAGTGAATTCTAGGACAGTTGGTACTATAAGAAGATCCTGTCAAAAAATAAATAATAAATAATAATATAATAAATAAGGAGATAAATAAGGAAAAACACACACCAATAAAACTGATATGACCCAAAGGTTCCATACAACTGTACAAGCTCCTGACAAATCAGAATTTCTCCTACACTCAGAGAAGGTGGGTGGGCTTAGAAGTGGAAAACCTATAAACCACTGTGGTGCCTTGGAAAGGGTGCAAAGATGCTCTGCAGCATGCTGGCCCCTCAGAAGACAGGGAAGAGGGTGGGCGACTTAAGTGCGACCCTCAGAAACCCCACAGCTGAGAGTGAGGCAGAAAGAAAATGAGCTGATAGGGCTCAGGTGACCAACTGCATGCCTGGAACATTCCCTTGAAGCCAAGCGGTTTTTAGATTCAAGCCCAGTCCCCAACCCCTCCTCACCCAGTCAAGGGCCCTCCACCAGAGCCTGTGTGGGAGATTGGTGCAGGTTATTGGTGCCCACCATCACATCCTGCTCCAGGAGAGCTGGTCAGGGGTGTTCCATGGGGGCAGCCAGAGGCAGATGTCATCCAGATAGTAACAACAACTGGCCACATGGCCGAATCTTGGGTCTGAGTCTCCCCCTGTGCCTCTCACCTCGGATAAACTCCTCATAGGTGACACCAAAGCGATTACCCAGCTGTCATTGGAGGTGCAGACATATAATAAGCCACTCAACCCATAAGTCAACATTTATCTGCTGGGAGCCACCTTCTGCACATTTCCTGGAATGGGATGGACCTGGAAGATTTTCCACTTGAGTGGTTTGCTTCCTCGCAGCCCAGGGGCGTCTTTGTTCTCCTTCCTGCCAGGCCTCATGTTTTCAAAGATTGTGTCGTCCAAGCCGCCTCCATTAAGTGATAATTAATTTGTTTCCCAATTGCTCAATTAATCAAAGACATAAACAACAGTGAGCCTGAGCTTTTAATCAGTGCGTGTGCTGGGGAGGAAAAAGCTGCTACTTACTCGGGACCTGCCACAGAACCCTGGAATTTCATCTCGTCCTCATCCAACCCATTGAGCAGGGACAATATGGGACAGAGAAGTCTGTGTCCTTGTCCAAGGTCACTCAGCAGCCAGAGGTAAAGCTGAGACTAGTTCCTGTGTGTGTCTGATGCCAGAATCTGCTCTTTGTATCTTCCAGTCCACTCCCCTTGCCTGGCCACGGTGGGGTGATGTAATTTTATCCCAAAGAAATGCCTCCTGGTGGGTCAAGACTCAGTTCAAAGCCTAGCTTGAACTGCGTTAGGAAAAACAAAAGCGTGGAGTTTGGTCAGCTCATGTTACTGGAGTCCAGAGTGGACAAGCTCAGGCCTAGCTGGACCCAGGCAGTTACATCTCTGGACTCTAATCATTTCTTTGCCCAGTTTCTACCCAGTTCCTGCCCCATTTCCTCCACTGGAAGCAGACATGTGTGTCTCTCCTGAGCAGCTCAGCAGGTCTATGTAACTCTTCTTCAGCAGGACCACAGCAGAACTCTGACTTCCCTATCCCCTGGCCTGCGTCCACTTTCCCAAATGCTGGAAGCCACACCCACCCATCAACACTCAGGGGGTCTTTTCCTTTCTCCCATCAGGTCCAGTTCCTCCACAGACTGTGCTGGCTCACCCTCCAAAACAGGCTCCATTTTCCTCTGCCCTCTGTTCTCTGATGCCTCACAATACCCTCTGGGACATGTCCCCTGATCCATGGGGACTGTGCCAGCACTCCACTGGCCCCAGATTCTCTCCCATCCCCAGCACTTGCTCTCCAATCAGTGGCCAAGGCAAAGCTGTCAAAATGAGATAGTCACTCACCACCTAGACCCTTGCCCTTGTTTCCTTTCTGTTACTGTGATAAAACACCCTGACAAAAACAACTTAGAGGAGAAAGGGTTTGTTTTATATCACAGTTCTGGTTGACGGCCCATCACTGTGGGGAAGTCAAGACAGGGACTTGAAGCATCTGGTCACATCACAGCCACAGTCAAGAACAGAGAGAAATGAGTGTGGGTATGGTCATTAGTTGGCCCATGTTCACTCTTCTGCAGTCCAGGACCCAACCCCAGAGAACAGTGCCGTGCACAGTTGGCCAGGTCTTTCTGTATCAACTAACTCAATCGAGGCAATCCCCCACAGATGTGCCCACAGGCCAACCTGATCTAGACAGTCACCTTGTTGAGACCCTTCCCAGAGGATTCTAGATTGTGTCAAGTTGACAAAACTAACCATCACAAGCCTCTAGCAGTGTTGCACAGTGCTTCAGGTCAAAATTCCTTCCCATAGCCCACAGACTTGTGGAATTCAGTCTCTGCTCACCTTATGGGACTTTCTATATCGCTTCCTGTGGAGATTGACAGCCAGTGGTCACAGTGACCTTTGCTTCTCCCATCTGCCTCAGGCCCTTTTGCACTGGCTAGCCTTCCCCAGTCCTTCCCTGATGGTCCCAGCTCAGATGTTACTTTCTTGAGGAGCCCTTCCTGACTATACCTTCTAAAACTATCTCCCTTGAAGCTGCTTTCTAGCCTGTGCTCTGATTACTTCCCTTGAATCTTGGTCACAGCATGGAAGAGCTTATTAGTGAGTTGGTGGCTGATGGTCTGTCTTCCTTGATTAGAACAGAGCCTCCAGGGGTCCGGTGTCCAGCTGTGCAGCCCACCTCTGCAGCCCACGCCCTAGGGCAGTGCCCTCCAACTACACAGATGCCTATGCAAATGGTCATGGGACTCCTCCGCAGGTGCTGAGACTGTCTCCCTCTGGATATGTCTGGGGATCTGATCAACTTTGTTTCCCTCTAGCAGAGTCTTCTGGAAAATCAGCATCTGGAGCCCAAGTGAAAGGTGTGTCACACAGTATGGCTCACCCTGCATGAAGCTGAAGGCAGGTTGGGCGGGAGGGGGGGGTTGGTCTTGCAGACACAGTGATCACAAACATATTTCAGCCTCCAAATCTAATGGAACTAAGTGCCTCTGAAGCCAGCACCGAAGGAAAGGCATGCGCTGAGAGAATTAGGCCTCGTTAGCCACGTTCCTGTCAGTAATGAGCAGCTGCACAGCAGCCCCTTAGCTGTAGTCATGACTGCCAAGTGCACGCAGGGAAGGGGGGAAGGGGAGCTCCAGCCTCCACTGTCTAAACCCTGGCCTGTCAGGATCCCTGGTTTCCAGTGCTTCCCATACAGACTCCCCTCCAGGTCAAACACTCCTTCCTCCACAAAAGCCTCAGGGCTCTCTAAGGACAGAGGTTGTCTCCCTTTCTGAGCTTCTAGAACATCCCCCAAGAACAAAAAAATCACTTACTTTCCACTCAGAAACATGGTTGTCAATATTGGGGAGGCGGTCTTAAATTAGACTAAAAGCTCCCTGAAGCATCTTCAAATATCTGTCTAAGTTTTCATACTGTGACCCAGTATGGAAATCTCCATCTGGTCAGTGTTTACTGACTAGGTGATTGCTTGTTTGGATCCATAGATAATAAGTAAATGAGTTGGTGAATGGGTGGACAGATAGGTGGAGGAGTGGGTGGGTCAAGGATGGATGGACGGTTGAATGGGTAGGTAGGGTGAATAGAATAGGTGGGATGAATGGATGGGTTGATGAATGAATGGGTGGACAGAAAGTGGAGGGATGGATGGATGGATGGATGGATAGATGGATGGATGGATAGGTGGATGAGTGGGTGGGTGAATGGATTGGTGGGTGGGTGGATGGATGGAGGGATGGATGGATGGATGAATGGGTAGATGGATGGATAGGTGGATGAGTGGGTGGGTGAATGGATTGGTGGGTGGATAGGTGGGTGGATGGGTGCACAGACACACAGGTGGGTGAATGAGTGTCAGAGACAGAATGGAGAGATGGATGGATGGATGGATGGATGGATGGATGGATGGATGGATAGATGGGTAGGTGGATGGCTAGATGGATGGATGGGTGGGTGAATGGATGGTGGGTGTATGGATGGATGGGTAGATGAGTGAGTAGGAGATGGAAGGAAACAAAACGTGGAGAGGAATCTGATAGGTAGATAAGAGGGTGGGTGAATGGGTGGCAGATGCATGTGTGGGAGGATGGGTAAATGGATAGATATACAAGTAAGTGGATGAATAAATGGATAGACAGGGGATAAATGAATGGATGAACAGATGGATGAATGCATGGGGGTAGGTGGATAGGCAATGGATGTTAAAGAAATGGGTAACATCATAACTGGATGGATGGATAGATGATGAACTAGATAAGAGCTTGTTCACTGACTGGGTCTTTCTGAGTTCATAGATAGGTGGTAAGTTGCTGTCATTTTGTGAAGTTCTTCTCGATAACAGTGATAGCAGATTAATGAATGTCAGACTAAGTGGGTATGTACCAGATTGAGTTCCTCAAAATCCTTAGTTTATAATCTTAGGAGAGGAGTATTCAAATTATTCATACTTGAGTTCGAGAAACACTGCACACTAAAACTTCCTTGTGGAGTGGGTGTGGTACACAGTAGCATGTTAGCCCTGATAATTCCTACAGTGAGAAATGCATTTAGCTCAGCATACAGAGTTAAATGTCAGCTTAAAGCCTTCATGATGAACTCACTCAGAGCAACCCTCCTCCAAGATTTTATACATAGGCGAGTATTTCCAGCAAGTAGATAAGACAGAGGACATCAAGACTCGGCTGGGGAGCCGAGAGTCTGCTAAATGGGGACCATACTGGGCCCTGGGAGGCACCTGATCCTGCTAGTCTTCCTTCCTTGTTCCCAAGCTGAGGGGTTGGGGGGAAGGGGAAAACTGTCTGGCTTTCCGGAGTCTTTCACGACCCAAGCCTGAGTCATTCCACTTTATCTTCCCTTTGTTACACTGGCAAGCATTCAGATGGTTTTAGCTGTGGCAGTAATACAATGCCGCAATGATAAAATGCTGCCTGTTCTCCTTGGAACAAGAGGTCGGGAGGAATCTGATCATTTTTCCTGTAGAAGTCATCTTGCATTTCAAAGCAGAGGCTCTCCAACGTCTTCAGTGGCTGCAGAGCACGAAAAACTTAAGATGCAAAGACTTATAAATGGAGGGAGAAGCCTGCCGGTCTGCCCCTCCCCCACTGTCCTCCAGCGAGGGAGGCAGATGTGGAGACCCTCTTGGAGTGATTCTGGCTTTCCCCACCTCCCTCCTCACAATCCCCCTGCCCTATACCCCCAACCCTGCAGATCCTGCACAGTTTCTCAGATACCCCTATTGTCTGTCCCGTACTGCCCTTCCTACTGAGAACACCATCCCTCCACTGCAGAGGTAGATGGGTAGATGGCAGAAAGCCCTGGCTTCCTCTAGGAGGCTACACAGTCAAACTCCAGGAAGATAATTTGTCCACACTGGCCAATGCCTCCTCCTCTACCATGCTGACTCCAGCCTGATGTGCTTACATTTCTTAACTGCTTTACACTGGTTGGTTACACCTCATGGTGGCTGGACCCATGCCTATAGCCCACACCCCTGTCCATGCCACAGTGTCTGGGACACCAGATTCACAGTACTGGTGGTTCCCCTCCTGGCATTTCCAGATGTGACAGGAGGGCAATATTTCCAAGATGGCGCCTCTCCTGTCCAGATGGCTGGCCACCCTCCAGTCACCCAAAGGCTTGATGAAGCTGAGAAGATCATCTGTCTTTGCTCCATCCTTCCATCTGACCAGCCATGAGACTGATGGACTGAACGTTATTTCAGACAGACTCTTTATCCTGGAAAAGATATAAGATAGTAGCTAACTCTGAGGCTCCCTTGAGGTACCTCTGCCCTGGCCACCAAATTCCAGTGGGACTGTCCAGACCCACCATCCTATCCAGGAAGGGGGCAACGGCCAGACCCTATGGTTTAGATGCCAAAGCTGTCTCACCCACCCCATTCCTCTGGCTACACACTGTCCCAGCTGCCTACAGGGCAACGGCACACTTGGAGAACCAGGCTCTGTAATCAGAGTTAGTGGGAGCTGTGATAGAGTTCTCTCTTAGAACTTCAAAGCCTCAGGGTCTCCCACCCACTCCCTAATGATGGAAGAGGCAGGACAGGATTTCAATAGAGCCCTTTCTATGTGTGGCTCTCACCCCTCACTGGAACCATTTTTAGCTTCCAAAGTGGGAAAGTGGAGTTAGCAAAAATGCCCTTCAAAGCAACACCCAGGTCCCAGAGTCCTAGAGCAGTCCTGCCATGGGCTCGCAAGTTCCTCAAGGCAAGGCTGCAGGAGGGACTGACACCCTGGGGCTCCCTTGAGCTCCCTCCTCTCTCTTCACTAGCCCCATGCCACATACTCAGTCACTTGCACACACAAGTCTTACATTCCCTGGACCCTGAGCCCCCAGCCCCAGTTCTGATCCTTAGCTCACACTGCTATTCCTAGGACAAGCTAACACTTCATCGAAAACAAGGTCTCCTACACATCCACCAAACCCAGGCTCAACAACACCTTTTCCCTGATTGCCCCAGCAGATCTTTGCCTTGTGTCTACAGCCCAGTGGACACAGCCCATGCTGTCCTACAGCCCTGCAGCCCTGTAGCATAGATACGTGGTGCCGCACCATCCCATACAGTGAGGTCTCCTGGGGGTCCTAATATATATACACTTGTTACCCTTAGGTCCCCTTTCACCTTGGCCATACCCTGCTTTTAAGTTCCAGTCTTGGTTGTTCCTGGATTCGCCATTCATTCCTCGAGTGGCTCCAGGTAAGTCATTCCACTTCTAGGGCCCACAGATGTTTTCTAGTCTTTGAAGGCCAAGACCAGAGCTGGAGAGAACAGAATAGGATACAAGATCCCCTCTGCCTTTAGAGTAAGAACTGTTGTCGGGGCACTATCCCTTCCTTCTTGTCTGGGGGCAGTTCCACCTGTCCACCTGATGAAGCCCCAGTCTGAAAGGCCAGGCCATAAGCCATATGGCCCTGGCACGTCTGACGTGACCCTCCTCCAGGTGATGCCGCCCTCAAGTTAGCAAAGACTTGCAGCACCACCTCCACACTCTGTTAAGATACAATCGATCGATCGTCGGCAAAACTCCTGCAACAGCAAAATTGGCCAGCACATTCTAGAAGGATTAATCACACCACCCCCTCCAAGACATATAGTTAATCAAAGAGTGTATGGAGAGCCTCCCTCACCTACCCACAAATGACAGCACTGCCTCAGCAGACTGTCTTCCAGGGTTCCCCTAAGTGCATTCTCAGACCTGCCAAGCCCACCCACTCCCATGGTCAGTCCTGCTGGCCTCAATATGAACATTTCTTGTTTCTGGAGGGTCTGAGTGCCAGGGCAGCAGGGTTTGGGCTTAGAGACCTATTACAATCAGTTTCCAAGGCCACTCAGCCCACTCAAATTTGGAAAGTTCAAATTCATACCCAAGTGTGATGGCTTGTATCTGTCATCCCAGTACTCAGGAGTCCGATAGGATCACTGGAAGTTCAAAGCTAACCTGAGCTACATAAGGGGATCCTGTCTCAAAACAAAAATATTATGGATGGGGCTAGAGAGATAGCTCAGTGGTTAAGAGCACTGGCTACTCTTGCAGAAGACCCTGGTTTGATTCCCAGCACCCACATGGTGGCTAACAGCCATCCATAACTCCAGTTCCAGGTGGATCCGACAGCCTCTTCTGTCCTCTGTAGGCATTGTGCAACATGGGTGCACTTACACACATGCAGACAAAACACTCATAGACGTAAAAATAAAAATAATAAATAAAAAATTTTTAAATGTTATGGAGCACCTTTTGAGGGTGATAAAACTGCTTAATAATGGACAGGGTGTTGGTTATACACTGGACAGAGTAAAAACCGTCAAGTTGTACATTTTAATGGATAAATGGCTTGTGGTGTGGGTTGTGTGTCAACAAATGAAAGGAAAAAGAGAGGACAAAGGAGGAGAGGAGAGGGAGAGATGGAGACAGACAGAGAGAGAACAAAAGGGAGGAGGGGGAGGGGAGGGGAAGGAATGGGAGAGGAGAGGTCATACTAAGTACCTGGCCCAGGTCTGCCTGTCAGTCCTTTAAGCCCCATGCCATGTCCCTAACCCCTATCTCGCCAACAGCTCTAGGGTCTCAGGACTTGGTGAATATGGCTGCCAAAGGGCAGAGCCTACCTACCTCTCTCCCCACCCCACAGAGTCCCCATCAAGAAGTGTGAGCAGATGACACACTCCCAGATCACACCAACAACCCAAGACTGTGCATTTCCAAGGGATGGTACTTTCTGGAACATGCCCCCCCACCTTACACAAGCCCTGGCTTATCTGATCTGGCACAGACATCTATAAATAAACAGTTACAGACTGGCCTGTCTGGGTGAGCCATTTTCCAAGATCATATGAACTTGCTTTTAAGTAGCAGCTTTCACAGATCCGTTGCTATGAGGCACTTTATTAAAAACCACCCATTTGCAGCAAAAACCAGCTCCAACCAAATCCAATTTCCATTTCTACAGCTTTTTTAGACATAATGATCAGGACCACGGCTGCTGTTTCTATGGGGAAAAATGGGTTCAAAGGGCTGTTTTTTAGGGTATTTTTGCTTTCTTACATGCATATGGAAGTCTGCCTTTTGGTCACAGCCCTAGAGACCTTCAAAGGGGTCCAAATATTTATGCTTCCTTAGTATACACAGACATTCCTGGCCGTGTTGATTAGCCCCAGGGACTTACCCAGCCAAGGTCAGAGGCCCTCACCCTCCCTAAACTGGGCCTATTAGCTTCTCTTAGAGGTGAAATTCAGCTGCCTTCAGCCCACCCCCCAGTGCTCCCAGATAATATATATTACTGATATCCAGAGACTAGATTGGATTCACTGGTGGGCGGAATGCTATGCATCGGGAGAAAACAAAGAGCACACCCTCTGCAGACCGTGTCCTCAATGGTACTTTCACATCACCAGACCTTTCCAGAAACCCAAAGGCAGCAAACATGGCAGGGATGAGGGATGCAGAGCCGCTAGTCAAGGCCTGGCTCAGGATGGTGAGAGAGGCTCGCTGAAAACAAACCTCCCTTCTAAAGCCCCCAGACAGCTGGAGGAGAGGGGGTGGGGTAGGTGCAAAGCTCGCAGGCCATGGGGGGCCCAGCCAGAGGCTCAAGGCACAGCAGCCACAAGATGACAGTGGTGCTAATTAACATGTTTCAAAGTAGCACGTGAATATTGAATATCTTTTCAGCCCTTCCCATCCCCCTACCAACATTTGATTTAATAATTTGCAAATCACTTTAAAAATTGTTAAGAGGGTAGACAGATCTCATGTTAAGTGGTCTCACTACAATAAAATAACTCTGTTTTGAAGGAAGACTGCTATGAATTGGGAAGTATTTCTTGGAAGCCATCAATCTATCCACTCCTCCCTCTGATCCCTCTCTCTTCTGTCTCCCCAGTTTGAATGGACCCACATTCATTTACTAAATATTTGCAGAGACCTACTGTGCTTCGAATCCCACAGGAGAAGGGAGAATTCAAAAGAGCAGGTGCAGACTAGGTCTCAGGGGCCTCTGCATCTCAAGGAAACAAAGCCAGGCAGGAAGATGTGACATCCAATGTCCGGCAGGCCCAGAGGAAGATGGCTGTCTGCAGGGTGCAAGGAGAAAAGGAACCACGGGAAGGGGCTGTCCAGGGAGACAAGTGTGGGGACAGACCCACTGAAAGAGAAGCATCCCCAGGAGGTCAGGCAGTGGGCCTGGAGCTCAGAAGACAGATGAGAATTGGCATTTAGGGTTCAGGGTCCACTGTGGTCTACAAATCACAAGACAGGGGCTCAGCCAGCGGAGGAAAGAAGGGCTGCAGAAGGTGCAAAGAGCTCTACTGGAGGGCAGATGGGGGTGACAGATGGGGAGGGTCAAGGGCGATTTCTAGACTCCGTACAGACTGTCCACAGCTTCTCCCTGCAGACGCTGTTGCCAAGCATGGACACCTTGCTAGCTTTAAAAAATTTTTTTCACTTATTTTTATTTTATGTGTATACATGTATTGCCTACATGTGTGTAAGTGCACCTGTGTCATGCAGTGCATGGGGAGGACAGAAGAGGGTGTCGGATCCCCTGGAACTGGAGTTACAGATGGTTGTTAGCCACTCAGTTCTTAAAGGTGACTCAGGACTGTGGAGGTAGCTTAATTGGTGGAGTATTGGTCTAGCAGGCATGAAGTCCTGGACTCAATCCTCAGCACCCATAAACCAGGCAGGGTGACTTATACCTATACTCCGAGCCTTCAGGAGATGAAGGCTGGAGGATCAGAAGTTCAAGGTCATTCTTGCGCTTGAGGCCAGCATAGGCTACATGATCGCCTGCCACCGGAAAAAAAAAAAAAAAAAAAAAAAATGGGTGGCTCATGCTGGATTTGACATTCCCCAGGGAAGAGCCCTTCTAACTCTCTGAGGCCTGTGTAATATAAGGACTGCCCAGCACCTGGCCCATGTGCAGTGGCCTCCACCGTTGGGCCTTTTGGAGAACAGCCTTTGGACCTGGAAAGTGGGAGAGTAACTCGATGCTTGAAAAAATTAAAATCCAGGACTGGAGAGATGGCTCAGTGGTTAAGAGCACTGACTGCTCTTTTAGAGGACCTGGGTTCGATTCCTAGCACCCACATGGCGGCTATAAACTGTCCTTAACTCCAGTTCCAGGGGAATCTGAAGCCCTCTTCTGACCTCCTCAGCATTGTGAGACACAGGTGCACTCACATACATACAGGTGATACATTCATACACATAAAATAAAAATAATATATAAATAAAAATTTAAAATCCTCAGCCATTGGGTTGAAATAAAACTCTTGGCTCTGCCAACAACTTCAAAGTCAAGATTAAAGGCCAATTTTAAGGCTTAAAGGCACAGCGTGGATGGCTTTGGGTTCCAGCCTATGATGCAGAATTAATAGTATCCGCAGTTCCCCAAACAGGTTATAATAGCTGCACTCTCTTGAGACACACTATGTACTCGGGTCTCCAGATGATAAAGTGGGATGGAAATAAACTATTTCTATCCCCAAATTCACTAACACAGAGCAGTTAGCCCAGCAGACCGTGGGTAATGACGCTCAGTTGTCTGTGAATTAATTTCTTGGTGACACTGCCAGAAGGTAAGGCATGTTTCGTTAAGAGGAGCACCCAGAAATTTCGATGCTTCTGTGGCTGCATTGTCACTGTGTGCCTCTCACCTCACGGGGGGAGGAGCCGGCTGGAATGTCCTCTGGGGTTAATGGACATTTTGGAAGATGAGCAAACACAGCTTTGGCAGGGTAAAATGCTGGAACCATCCATTTCCACCCAGGGGGCTGAGAAAAAACTGACCCTGCCAGTCCTCAGGCCTGCTGGATGAACACTCCATCCTTCCTGAATGAAAGATGTATCTATCTGCTTGCTGATTAGCAAAGCCCTGCTTCAATTCTTTTGTGAAATTCCTAAGACAGTTTTATTCCCTGGTTATTCCACATTTATCCTCAGATCTCTCCTTGGCAGAGAGGTCGGTGTCAGGGCCACATCGATCCAGCAGCCTAGCGTGAATGTGATTTCTCCATTGCAGGGTGAGACAGTACACAAATTCCCCTCGTCCTTTGATGTATTGGCCATACCTCATGGTAAGGTGTGCGTTACTGTAAAAATAAACTCACTGGGCCTTCTGCATGTCTTTTTTCCTCTCCTTTTCTTTTTGGTTGCACAGCATTCCCGGGACATGATTAATACGAGCTTTCATTTAAGTACTGAACAGTCTAGACACTGAGCAGGCACACCGGCACCCAGATGCAAGAAAGCTTGAAATTAACAGGCCTCAACCATAGAAAGTATAAGATTAATTTCATTTTCTTTTCTTATCTTACGCTCCCTTTTTATGACTTTCCCAATGTAAAAGAGAGATTAATTAATCCAGCCTCCATCTTTCTACTGGCAATTTTACATTATGTTTGACTATTTAATAGAAATTGGAACCTTAGCGGGGCGGTACAGAGAGCGTGTCTCGGAGGATCAGAGAGAACCGTGTGGGCAGTGGCAGGTTTCACAACTACTGTCAAAGCCAGGAGGCAGAGCAGAAAGCAAACACCCAGAGACCTTCATTCATTCCCCAGTTCACCTATCCCACAAACGTTTCCCAACCACCACCCCAGAGCCAGGCCGAGGTGCTTCCTCACACTGCAATCTCCTTGAAGAATTTCGGGCTGCTCCCGGTCGTGTATTTCAGGGTGATTTGGAACCACAATGAAATTCAGTAAATATTTATTGAACAGCGGCCATATGTTCAGCAGCATCCTGGCCGTGCAGAGAACACGAAAAGAGGCTCAGCAACGGTGACTGTCACCCAAGACCTCACATCTAATTGGGAAGAGGAGATATATGCCTGCAACACAAAGCAATTATGGTAATAGTGTGCATTTAAACACTGCACTCCCGTTTATGCACATTTTCCTAGAACTCTCTCTCTGACACTGCCGGAATCTCTCAGCAGCTCTGGGATGGGAGAGGGACCATTAGGATGCAAAGGAGGAATACAGGCTCAGCGGTGGGTGGGGAGGGCATCACATCGAACCACGCAGCCAGAAGGGCAGGTCAGAGCTCAGGATGACCAGCCTATGCAGATTCAATTCCCAAAGTTTTGGGGGAGAGCAAGGAGCTCCCAGATCTGCCCAGCTGAGAGCTGGTCCTGGGGCAGCAGGCAATGTTGGTCTTGCTGGAGCTCTTGCCCAGGTGTGCCAGCAGGGGCCTTGGCAGTGGCAGTAGAAGGAGACGCTGCTCCTGAGAACCTACCCCAGTGGGAACCCAATGCCACCCAGGGGGTAAAGACTGGGTAGCAAGTCCACTGGCCACCCTCAGCCAACTCAGGGTTTTGGGCATCAAATCCATGCTGACCAGTGATTCCATGCTGGGGTGAGCATGGGTTTTAGAGTCCCCCAACTCCAAGTTCAGTTGACTGAGCCTCTGAGCAAGGATGCCAGCCATCCAGCTCTCTGGAGAACAGCCTTCTGGGCTCAACCACCTTTGCCCAGCTTTCTCTTCTGTCCTCTCATTCCAAGCTCAGAGGACAGATGACGTCATTTCTCCTCAGGCCCATTAGCCACACAGATCGATGGCCAGAAATAAAGTTTGGATTTTTCAAAAGAATCTTTGCAGCAGATGGTCTCAGGAGACCAATCGCAGGCAAAAAGATGACAAGATTTCTAATTAAATATAATTAAATAAGCATTAGAAGGCTGCCGCGCCTCTCCCATATCAACCATGGTGTGCCAGAGGCCCAAAGCAAGAGTATGACCTGTGGGAGAGGCCAAGCAAACCCCCAGTGACTGAGCTGGGCAAACAAAATAGAAGAGCTATGAATTCACCGGGGTCTGTAAAGACCAAGGGCTGATGACAGAAAGTAGGTCAGTTCATGAAGAGCCATATTGTTACGGCTCGGGGGCCATATTGTTAGCATCTAAAAACCTCTCTGTGCCTCTTTTCTTCCTGAAGATCAGCATCTTATAGCAAAAATTCAATGCAAGTCACAACTGTAATTTAAAAAAAAATGTCTTAACACCTTTTTTACAAAAAAGTAAAAACAAAAGCTACAAAGGAAAATATATCTAATTTTAGTAATATATTTACTGGAACCCAGTGTGCCCAAAATATTATCCCAAAATGCAGTCTATATAAAAATGCTAACTAGGGGCTGAAGAAATGCCTCCATGGTTAAGAGCACTGGCTGCTCTTGCAGAAGACCTAGGTTCAGTTCCCAGCACCTACATGGCAGCTCACAACCATCCATTAACTCCAGTTCCAGGGGATCTGACGCCCTTTTCTGACCTCCAAGGGCACTACATGACATGGGTACACTTAATCACATGCAGGCGAAACACTCATGCACATAAAATAAAAACTAATTTTAATTTGTAAATGTTAATTAAATAGATAGCATTCTTCCATTTACTTATTTACCCTATGTCAAGAATCTGAGGCTTTTTCTACCCCAACAGCTCTTCTCCATATGGACCAATTAAAATTCAGTGTGTAGGAAGTAACCACAGTATGGATCAGTCAGGGCAAATCCAAACAGCAGATCTAACAATAGAATTCTCAGGCTGGGGATGTTGCTCAGTGGTAGAGAACTTGCCAGTTTGTGCAGAGCCCTGGATTCAATCTCTACTCCAAAAGAGAAAAAATGTCTGACACATTGTGAGAAGTTTACAACTAAATGAGACAAGAAGGTACTTAGTGGCACTTCTGCATGTCCTTAGTGCCCAGGAAGGATCAGTGGACATTCATGGCAAGCAGCTGGTCTAGAGAGAAGGGTCAAGGGATTCCCATCCAGGATGTCTTCTCTTTCAAGTCTCTTCCATTAAACAAACCCTAGGAGGGGCCGACCCCTAGCCAAGTTGCCACAGGCAGTTAATGGCTCCTGAGGGTGGAGGAGACATTTTTTCTTCAGCGAGGTAGCCACTGGTAAATTGCCCACGCTCCAGTAATGACCCCTCACCAACTCATACTCATGAAAGCAACCCTAATTAGGCTCAGTGGATCTCTGGGGGAAAAGAGACAGGAGAGTGGGAGGGGAATTTGCTGGAAAGAAGGAGGGGTCCAGAGGCCTTGGGAGGGGTTCTCATTCCCTGAATGTGATCAAAATACATTATATACATGTAAACAATAAATACAAATAACAACAAAATTAGCAGAGCAGAGGTCTTGGGGGCTTCTTGGCGCCCACTAATGGTCTGGAAACAAAGGCCAGCTCCCCCAGCTCGCCCCTACAGCAATTGGTGGATCCCAGATTAAAATTCACTCAGGCCAAATTCTGTTATAAACAGCTCCACTCCACCTGGAGCCTGGAAGCTGGCAGATGCAGTCCCCATCTCCTGGGCATACAGAGATGGAAACCCTGCCTCGCTCCATCGCTCCCCAGCCTTTAAATCAGCCGTGATTCCGGCCTGACACCGAGTTACGGCACGTTTACAGTCCCTCTGTAAGGC
Source organism: Nannospalax galili (assembly GCF_000622305.1). Lineage (NCBI taxonomy): Eukaryota > Metazoa > Chordata > Mammalia > Rodentia > Spalacidae > Nannospalax > Nannospalax galili. Next base: position 2,259,807 of record NW_008330120.1, read on the forward strand.
TCTCTAAATTTTGTGGCCGTGGCTTGTTCTTATCCAGCAATCCAAATAAAAATAGCTCTATTGATCCGCAAAGCCATCGATAACGTCAGCCCCGGAGCCGCACGCGCGCATCCTTAATTGCCTGGTCTTTTTTACCACTTCACGTATCACCATAAGGTGTCTGTGAGGCTCATGGCCTCTGCTGTGGGGCAAAGAAAACGTGCCCCGAGGCGTCCAGACCTACAGCACCATGAATATTTCCCAAGTTCCCAAGAGCAGGGGAACCTGGTAGGTTCTATTCGGGGTGCAGTGTTAGAACCCACCAGGAAATGTCACTCAATTATGCTTAATTTCTCATTGTTTTCCTCCAACCCCTTCTCCTCGAAGTAATATGCTTCGTGCGCTATAAAAGAGAAGAAAGTGGCGACGTCCAATAAATTAATCAAAAATAAGGAATGAACACCGCGGAAGAGCTGGGGACTTGCACATCACACATGTGGAGCTCCAGATGTTGAGACTTAATTTTTACCGCTATAAAAACTAAGAAAGAGGAACCTGGGAGCTCCTCCAACTGCCAGCCAGCCCTCCCCGCAGCACAGGGGCACAGCCATGGCTCAGCGAGCCTCTGGAATCTTCCTTCCTCCTCTGCTGGGCAGAGAGGTAGAGGAAGGTTCCAGCTCCTCAGGGCCCCAGGCACCAGTCTTTCTGGGCTCCCTACAACTGAGTGCAGCAACACCAAGTGAAGTGATCGGCTCCGAAATCCAACAAGAAAGCCACAAAATCAAAATTAATACACGCTTCATTAAACGCCTGCAAATGCAGCAGTGTGGCCTCATCGGCTTGCTAGATACCGTGTTCCTGATGGAGAAGTCATAAAACTTCATTACACTTGAGAACACAGGCACAGGGTTTCCGGAAGATGCCTATTGGTGGTGGGGCAAATCACAGGTAATTGCGACAATGATAAATTAGCCTGCACCAGATAATTTAAGAAGAGAAATCATTAAACTCCTTTCAAATATCTTCACTGAAAATAAATGATGGTTAAAGTAAAGTGTGGGTGTGTTTTAATTTGCTTGGGGTGATGAGGAGCAAGGTCTACCAATACTGGAGCTAACAAGGGGCACGGAACAGGGTTAAGTTTGCGTCCTTCAGCTACCGGGCAGAGGCTAGGGATGAAGCTGTTGGGAGAGAGCTTGCTTAGCATGCATAAGGCCCTGGATTGAACCCCAGCCCTGCATAAACAGGTCATGGCAGTGCCTAGCTGTCACCCCAGGGCTTGGAAGGTAGAGCCAGCAGGATCAGAAGTTCATTATTCCCTCTATATAATGACTTAGAGGCCAGCCTGGGCTACCCTACCTAAAACAAAAACAAACAAGAAGTCCCGGCGGGGGGGGGGGGGGGGGGGGGGTGTCTGTTCCTCACACAAGTAGAAGCAGGAACCTTCAGCACCTCACAAGGTGTTGCAGTCAGTGACTGACAGTCACAGGAACCCCAGAATCCCAAAGGAGAACCACACCGGCTGAAACACCCTCATTTTGCCCAGAAGAATGGAGCCATCATGGGTCCACTTCCCATTGCCATGTGTTCCTACACGCCCGCCTGCAGCAGAGGGCACAAACTGGTAATGACACGCTCACTTAGGCACCGACACACTCGCAGGGTGTGCTGGAGAGCTGATTAACCACTGGTTTGTGCAGACAGCTTCGGAGGACATCTGGGAGGCAAGCCACCATGACAACATGTGCATGAGGCAAAATGCACACTGGAGGCCTGGAACGGCATGCGGCCAGCAGTGCCCACTTGGGGGCTCCCGGACTGCTCAGCCCCTGGAGTTGCTGCCAGGGAGACATCACTTCCTCACTACCAGGAGACCTGAGATGTCACAGGGTAGAGAAGTGGCTGCTTCCAGCATCTGAGGTCTGGAGGCCAACAGGGTCTGCTAACCAGCCCCAGGGTCCAGGAGGCCCCACCACACTGGATGGTCAAGACCCAAACACCGAGAGCACAGTGTGGAGAAACCCCTACCTCAGAGAAACTGCTTTCTGAAGGGTCTTCTCTTGAGGATGGCTTACAACTTGGGAGGGCTGAGGAATCCCCAAAACTCAGGGGAAACAACAACACACACGTCCCGGGCAGCAGAAGCATTGTGGGTTCTCCCTGGTGAGACAGAACTGCCATTTTGGCAACTTCTGGAAGTGGGTATGTTGTGATGGAGTCAGATCCCAAATGAAGCCGTGAATCACAGCTTGGAAGATGAGCACACTCTACAAATCTCCTTTCCTTAAGGACCAGGGCCCAGAGTACTCTCTGTTGCTACCCCTTCCATCAGGCCTACCAACTCCCGCTCCCCTGTCACAGATGTTTCCCATACATTTTCCCGACAAGGAGGCTTAACTGTCTGGGAAGGCTTTAGACTATTATTTCAAATAAAATCACACCAGAAGACATTAGCAACAGCCTGGGTTACAGAGGAATGAAGCCATGCCCTGTGATTCTCTCTCTCTCCCTGCCATTGGAACTGCCTGACCATCCTCAGAGGTTCCATTTGGAAGATGGCCCTGGACTCAGGTGACTGCAGGCTGTGACAGTGTCTTGGATTTATAAATTAAGTAGCGACCTTATAAGGATCAGTTTGGAGCCTGGCAATGGAAGGCATAACAGCGGGCACTGTGGCCCCCTACACCATCAGATGTAATTTGGGGGCCATGAATGAAATTGTCTTGTGCTGGCACAGGTCTGAGATTAGCACTCTGCAAAACAAAGACTGATTTGTGTGTTCCTGTGGGCAGGGGAGAGATTAATTCTATCTTTCAGGAGATGAAACTAATATGGGAAGATTAGATGAGGCCCTGATTCTGCAGGAACCAGTACTGGGGTGGGGTACCCAATGTTGTAGGCATCCAGTGAGAGCTAAAAGCTTTATCCACATGAAAAATTACAGCCTGAAAAATCCCTGTGTTTGTTCTCAGTCTTGGGAGCGTGACATGGTCAGTGACTGGAATGGAAACAAGGGAAGGCCGCTGCTGATAGAGGGGAGCCCGCAGACAGAGACAGTGCAGACCACGACAAAGCATGGCAGGTTCTCCTCTGAACCCTAGGCTTCTTTCCTGATTCCAAACACCTGCTTTGCAAAGAGGACACTTGGAGAGGCATCCCAAGAAGCAAAAACATTCAGCCAGGTCCCCCTCCTCACCTGCATGGTACAGGGAAGACCCAACACTCTGCCTCTGCAAGGCAAGGGTAGAGCTCTGAAAAATGACCCTGTTCTGGCCTTCATAACTTTCCAGGGAACACCACACAATTATCCTTTCTCTTCCTTCACTTAAAAGTTGAACCAAAATTAATTTTTTTAAAAAACGAGCCAGTTATAAAAGAAAGCCATAAAGCTTTGCCAACGGGTAATTTCTTCTTGATTAAAGTTGGGGACTGTTGATAAAATTAATGCCCAGTTAACTCATAATGGATGGAGGCCCCATATCTGCTGCTCCTCAACAACTCAAGGTGCCTCGCAATGGGTTTTGCAGGCAGGGAGCAGACATTCAGGAGTATGGTGGTGCACGCTTGTAATCCCAGCACTGGGGAGGTGGTAACGGAAGGGTCCCTGCGGTTCACCAGCCAGCTGACTCAGCAAGTCCCAGGCCAGTGAGCACCTCTGTCTCAAAAAACCAAGCTGAACAGCACCAGAAGTCCCCGCAGCCAACCTCTGCCTTCCATGTGCATACACACACACTTGTGCACACGCACCACACCCACATACACACCAAGGAAGCAGGAAAACCACATACAGCTGGACAGACTGTGCACTGCACAACATCATTCAACTAAGGGACAAGGGGGATCCAAAGGTCAGCTCCCACTCTGCCCACCAAGCCACATGCCTGCAGAGACACTTTTTCTACTTTGCAGGAAAATACGAGCTGCTCACCAAGAGGGGAGCACGTGTAGGCTGTCTATCCAGAAGGCATACCCACTTCCAGTCATACAAAAGTACCATATAGGCTAGTCTTGGCCTGGACATACTAGATTTGGCATCATCCTGACTCAAGAGCCCCCATTTAGTAAGCCAATCAGTGGTCGGTGGATCTTTCAGGCCAATGAAGAAGGGCCAAGAGTTAGTGTGGAATGCCAGGGGCCACCGAAATGAGCAGAAGCAGGCCAGAGGTCTCCTGGGAGACAAAGACACCTGGGACAAGAGCATCCAGGCCCAGAGGCACCAAGCAATGCCCAGGTACACTTTCAGAGGGAACAGACAGAAGTTGGCTTCCTCAACACTCCTTGCTTCATACCTTGGACTTCAGAACTGTGAGAGTGCGTGTTACATTACAGTGAGGGAAAATTTAAATGGAAAAAGCAAACCCTGGTAGTTGCAAACAAAGAACAAACATCAGGTTTGGGACCAATGCTTGGTCGAGTGCTTGTCTAGCATGCATAAAGCCTGGGGTCTCATCCCCACTGCGATGGTGAATGCCTGTAATCTGGGCATTCATAAGATGTTCAAGGCCGTCCTCTACTCAGCGAGCTCAGGGCCAGCCCGAGACTCTGTCTTACAAAGGAGACAGAGAAGTGTGTGCTTGTGTTCAAGTTGACGCTTAAGCTGAAGGTTGGCCAACTAAGGCCTGCAGATGGCCAGATCCAGCCCTCCTTTGCCTGTGTGTGTGTGTGTGTGTGTGTGTGTGTGTGTGTGTGTGTGGTGTGTGTGTGTGTGCGTGCGTGGGGGGGGGTGCGTACATGTTCATGTGCATGTATGCAAGGGCAAATGTGAGTGTGCATCCATGTGGAGGCCAGAGGTTGATAGCAGGTGTCTTCCTCTGTCACTCTCCACCTTAATTTCTGAGACAGTATCTCACTGAACCCAAGCGCAAAGATTTAACTGGAGTAGCTGGCCAGTTAGCCCCAAGGATCCTCCTGTCTCTGTCTTCCCAACATGGAGATTACTGGTGCACACTGCCACCCACACCCAATTTTCTACAAGGGTGCTGTGGACCCAAACTCAGGCCTCATGCTTGTGTGGCAAGCAGTTTAATGACTGAACCATCTCTTCAGTCACTACACCCTTGTTTTTGTAAATAAAGTTTTATTGGAACACAAGAAAGTTCTGCTTACGTGTCCTTTGTGCAGCAAGGACAGAGCACAGAGAAGTCTCTCCTAATCCAACAGGATGCAATCCGCCCCCTGAATGCCTGGTTTGAATGAGGCATCACCAATAGGCTCATGCCTTTGATCACTTGATCCTCAGTTGGTGGTGCTGTGCTGGGGAGGTTCCGGAACATTTAAATGGTGTAGCCTTGATGTTCTATATGAAATACACAAAAAATTCAATAAAGAAAGAATTTAAAAAGAAAAAAGGAAAGGTGGAGATTTATTGGAGGAAGCTCAACACCAGGGACTAGCTTAGAAGTTTTGTAGCCTTGCTTCACTTCCTGTTTCTCGCCCTCTCCCCTCTCCCCTCTCCCCCTCCTTCTCCTTCCACCCAGGTCCCATGTGTAGAAAAAATGTGGTCCTCCATCTTCCTGCCCCTGCCACCATGCCTGCCTGTTTCCATGCACTCCCCACCATGACGGACTCCACCCCGCTGGAATCATAAGCCAAAATAAACCTTTTTCTCTTTAAGTCTTTGAGTTACTTTTGTCAGAGTGCTTTGTTACAGCAACGAAAAGCAGCTGATAGAGTACAGTGACTGTGACAGGCTACCACAGAAACAACTGCAGGGAGAAAGGATTTATTTGGGCTCCAGATTCAAGAGACATGAGCCCATCACGGCCGGGAGGGCCTGGCAGTAGGAGCTGGTCATTATGCCAAGGCAGAAGCTTTCAGCTGATGCATCTCACATCTTGGTGGGTCAAGAGCACAGAGCTAGACAGGAAGCAGGGCCAGGCTAAATCTTCAAAGGCCCACCCCCAGCGACTCACTTCCTGAAGGTTCCACAACTTCCCAAATCAGTGCTACCCACTGGGAAGGTGTTCAAACTGATGAGTTTGCAGGGGGGTTGGTTCAAACCACAGACCACTTAGCCCTGCATATTACTGTGTGCTCTCCCACACTTTCACACCTGTGATAAAGGTCACTTTATAAATTGGACACAGCATGAAATTAGCAACAGTAACTAAGAATACTTAGGACAGGGCTGAAGAGACAGCTCAGCAGTGAAAAGCTGTACTGCTCTTGGAGAGGACCCAAGTTTTGTCCCTAAGACCCACCCGTGCTGGGCAGCTCACAACGGCCTGGAACTCTACCTCCAGAGGACTAGACTCCTCCAGCCTCCTTGGGTACCTGCACTCACATGCGCATACCCATGCACAGACACATCATTAAAGAATAAAAAATCAATCTTTAAAAAATATATTAACTGAACCGGGCATGGTGGTGCATACCTTTAACCCCAGCACTTGGGAGGGAGAGGCAGGTGGATCTCTGTGAGTTCAAGGCCAGCCTGGTCTACATAGTGAGTTCCAGGCCAGCCCCCACTACAGGGGTCTCAAAAACACCAAAATAAAATTTTAAAATATTAGCATATTAACTAGGACAAAGATAGCAACCTATTGTAATAAAATTGCCAGCATCTGCCCTCTGTGCTTTGGGGTTATTATTAGGTAAAATAAGGGCTACTTTACATAAAGGGCTGCAATACCAGGACAGTCTAATAATGGAGACAGCAGCTATAGAGCTGAAAGCCATGCAGAGCAGGCTCAGATGCGTTAGGCCACAATATGGGACAGGGACCAATCAGGCAAGCCTCCATCATACAACTCAGAGCATTGTGCAACTTAAAATTTCTGCATCATTTCTTTCTAGAATTTTCCATATAATACTTTCAGATCATAGCTGACTGTGACTGTGGGTTGTTAAAACTAGGAGAGTAGAGCCTTAGAAGGAAGGGGGCTGCTGCCATTGCAATGGAGACATGCCCTTTGAAAGCTGAAAATACTCTATGTCTGTAAGAAAAAGATTGCCAATTGCTGGTCTGTTCAACCAGGAAAGACTCACTTCAGAGCTAAGCAAGATCTTCTTCAGCACTCTGGATGCAGGAAGGTAGACAGTTTGAGGCCAGAATGGGTTGCTTAGTTAGTTCCAGGTCAGCCTGGACTACATAGTGAGACTCAATATCTAAAACAAAAAACAAAAACAAACAAAATTTTTTAAAGACAAAATCGGGTTGGTGAGATGGCTCAGGGTAAAGGTGCTTGTTGCCAATCCTGATGGCCTGTGTTAACGCCCCAGAAGCCACATGGTAGAAAGAAAGAACCAACTTCCACAAGTTGTCCTCTGACTTCCATATGCACACCATGGCACACAGCCTTCTCACCCCAAAATAGGTACATAAATGTAAAAAAAAATAAATTAGCAAGAAGAAAATTTTTAAGGCAGAATCATTTCAAGTGGTTTTTAAATACATAAAAAAATTAGTTTAGATATTTTCAGGCTAGGAAAAAAAAACACAAATCTAAAATCAATCCCATGAAGTAAGACCCATGCCATCTTTAGCTTGAAATGAAGACAGTCGTGTGAAACGATGACATACGTTTTCTACAGCCTCTTTCTAGCTCTGTCCCCTGCAGAGCCTAGAAGCTACCAGTAGGCAGCCCTAGAGCACCAAACACCCACACTGCCCCATGGCAGCCTCCAGACCTCATTCCTCCTGGAAGGACGCTCCTCACAGAAATGTCCAGTTCCAAGTCGGGAACTGGAAATGTACACCACAAGCCTGCAACTCTTGCTACATCGGTAAGCAAGGACGTCATCGGATACTCCAGGAAGCAGAGGAAAGCATGTCAGGGGTCCAGGCTACAACCTAAGGGTCATCAAGGATGGGACAAGTTGAACATCATGAAGAATATTCAAGCTAGGGATGTAGTTCAGTGATAGAACACTTGCCTAGCATGCATAAGGCTCTGGGTTCACTCCCCAGTACCACACACACAAAAAGATCAAGGCCAGGAATGGTGGCACATGCCAACAATCCAGCCTGTGGGAGGCTGAGGCAGGAGGACCTGGAGCTTGAGACCAGCCTGGGCTAAATAGCAAGATCTTGTCTCAAAATAAATAGAAATGATAGATGATAGATGGTAGATGGATGGATGGATAGATAGATGGTAGATAGATAGATAGATAGATAGATAGATAGATAATCAGTGCACTGAATTTTAAAATATCAAGTATGTTAAGATCTATGAGTTCAGCTGAGCCTGGTGGCACATGCCTGTAGTCCCAGCACTTGGGAGGCAGAGGCAGGCAGATCTCTGTGAGTTCAAGGCCAGCCTGGTCTATATAGTGAGTTCTAGGCCAGTTGGGACTACAGGGAGAGCCTGTTTCAAAAAGATCCAAAAAAAAAACACCTATGAGTTCATAATATGCAAATTTTTAAAATTCATTTGTCACCTTTGGAGGTTGCTAAGGACCTTATTCTGGAAACTGCTATGTTAACAGAAAGACCTAGACACTACTGTATCTTACAGTTTAAGATAACCTAATAGTGAGGTGATAATCTCCATCATAGAACAACATTAACTAGTGATGCCTCAGGAACACCAAGATGGTGACACCACCATCTTGCAGCCCCACTGATCTAACAGATCCAGGCAAAGGTCATTATCGGCTGATGAAACCATGATGTCAAAGGCTGATGAGGTCATAGATCATGATGGATCTGGGTGACAAGACCTGAGAATGTTGGTAAAAGTCAGCATCACTCAGAGATAGACAAGGGTATGTCTGTCTCTTGGAAGAATGCAGGGGAGACCACAGGCCACTTCTGAAGAATTATCACCAAAACATCAACCGTGAACCTCAGCCAACAAGTCCATCTTCTTGAACACGAGCTACAAGTCTGTGGAAGCACAAGGAACAAAGAAGCTGGTTAAAAAGACACAGGCGCAGTAACACTAAAGGCCTTTGGAAAAAGCCATATGGAAGCCAACCACTACAGAAGCTTCTTAAAGCATATACATATACATCATAGAAAGAGATTAAAAAGAGTTATCCTATAAAAGGGACATTTCCCTTTCTAGACATCACAGGCTAATGAAAAAAAAAAAAAAACAGTGCTAAGAATGGGCTCCCTTTCTAGAAACTGTTGACCAGGGATCCCATTGGCCTTCCGACAATACTGACCATTGCCTCTGCTCTTGGTTACCCACCATAACTGGATGGTAAGACCCTATTGCTAAAGACACTATATACATGAGCTATAGAACAAACAAGGAGAAATCAAGCTGGTGCTGACTTCAGAGCCTCATCTCCACTGGCCAGTGTTCATAGTGCTGGAAGGTGCTGTGCATGCTACCTGAAGGAAAAAATTAAACATCAACTTTACCCAGATGTGAGTCCTGTGAACTACAATAATAACTGGACTGGCAAGAAATACCACCAGTGCAACAGTGGCACAAATATTATGGGAGTAACCAACCACTCTTTACCTGGATTTAAGGCCCACTTCCTAGAATGGAGTCCATGCCTGACATTGATATCAGACTTAGGAACCTGAGGCTAAGCAGGTCACAGGGCATAGGGGAGAGCCTAATACTAGTTTTCAACTAAATAGCTATCATATTAAACTGACTCTTAATGACTTATTGTCATACCCATAGATTAACACATCTCTCAGTTCTCACCAGAGAAGCTTCCTTATGCAGCAGATGGTGATTAACACAGAGACCCACAACTGACCAATGTGCAGAGAACAAGAGGCTGCAGAGTGCTCATCCCTGAATAGGACACCTTATCAAACTTCTACACCCCAAGGTTCAGGAATCATTGTGGGAGAGGGGGAGGAAAGGTCGTAAGAGCCAGAGGAGGTGGATGGCCACAAGGAAACAGAGTTTTCCAGACAGCTGGTCAGTTACTCATATGAACTCACAGAAATAGTGACAGCATGCACAAGTCCCATACAAGCTCAAACCAGGAAAAATAAATCCCAGCATAGACATGAGGAAACAGGTAAGAAACTCTAACCTCACCTAAGGAAATTGTGTGATATCTGCTGGGAGGGGCAGAGACAGTCTATTTCAAGCATGGGACTCTTGGTAGGTTAACCAGGGTCCAGTGGATGGAACCACACTGAAGGACATTTGGGAACACAAATTAGACTCTATAGGCCATATATACATATATATATGCTTTAAATTTGGTGGGGGGAATAAAGGACGGTGGGGATAGGGAAAGGGATATAAATCCCATCAAATTATACTGTATAAAAATCACAAATAAATCAATAGAAAGGGAGAAAATCTGTAATAAAGATTTAGTCTTAATTTCAAAAAAAGACACCAGGTATAGTTCCGGGGAGGCAGCTCATGGGTAAAGTGCCTGATATATAATCATGAGGATTATATATCCTGAGTTCTGATCCTTAGCACCTATGTAAAAGCTAGGTGGTGTGGCCTGTACCTGTAACACTAGTGCTATGGGGGATGGAGATAGGTGGATCCCTGGAGCTTGCTGGCCAGTAGGCCTAGCCAGTCAGCGAGCTTTGGATTCAATGAGAGACTCTGTCTCAAAAAACAAGCTAGAAAGTGATAGAGGAAGATTCCTGACATCAACCTCTGGCCTCCACATGCATACACACACACACACACACACACACACACACGCACGCACGCACGCACACACACACACATACACTATACACATGTATAAACACCCACTAAAAATTTTTAAACAGGTGTGTGCAGCTGGCCAAATCTAGGAAGTGGCAAATCCCAAGAGATGGGTGACAACATTTTCAACTGAAAAATAGCAAGAAAAAGAAGTTAAAGAGATTGATTAAAGCTTCCCAGACACAGAAAAACCAGATGTGACATGTAGACCCTCCCAGCTGGGCTCTGAGGTCTGGAGAGTGGATGGGGAGCTGGCCTTGGTGCTGCTGGGAAGGCAGTGCATGTGCTGACACCCACAGCCAGTGACTGCAAAGATGTTCTGGGGGTTCATCCAATGAGGAGGGACTGAGGTTTCCCCTAAAGAAATGCCAACCCCCTCCATCCCATAAAAGAGCCCTCAAAATAAATCTTTTTGTAGCATATATTAATTATATATGATAATGGATTTCATGATGTTTTCATACATGTATAAAGGGATGTATGTGTGTATATCTATGTGTGTGCATGCATGTGTATAGGCGCCAAGGGGTTAATGTCGAGTGTCTTCCTCAGTCACTCTCCACCTTGTTTTTTTAAAAAGTCTCTTACTGAACCTGGAGCTCACCAAGTGGGCAAGTCTGTCTGGCCAAGGAGCCCTGGGAATCTTCCCGTCTCTGCCTCCCAGTACCGGGGTTACAGATGTGCACCAATGTGCCCATTTTTTCGCTTGGGTGTTGGGTTCCCAACTCAGACCCTCATGCTTGCCTTGCTGACTGAGCCATCTCCTCAGGCCCTGTAATGTATTTTGTTCATATCTACCCCTGCGACTGGCTCTTTGCCTCCTCCCCCTCCCACTGATCTTTTCTATTCCCAACTAGTCTCCCTCTACTTCCATATCTCTTCAAAACAAACTTCTTTACACACATCTCCAACAAGTCTATTCCTCCTGTTTATCCCTCATGAGCACACTCTCTAAATTTACAGATGAGGAGGCAGAGGTGGAGGCATGTTTTTACAGCAAATCCAAATTAGTACGCACTGGAGCTGGAGTCCACCACAGGCAGCCAGGCCCTGACACTAAGCCCTTGTCCCTGTCTATGGCATGAAACCTTTCTCCCTTCCTTCTCTGTGACTATCAAAGGGCCTGGGGAGAGAGGGAGGAGAGGGTGGAGGAAGTGCTGTCCTCTCCAGCAAAAGTGGGGTTTGAAATTCCTGCCACAGCTGGAGACGGGTTGAGTTGGGTCAAGGATTCAGAAAGCATTATAACTTGAGTTTTTATTCCCGTGTTGATGGATGAAGCCTTTGAAGGAACTGGTGGAGGGCCTCACCCTGCGCATCCAAGGAAGATTTGTGGGCGCATTTAGATGAAGGATCTCCTTCCAGCTCCCATGAGTGTTTAAGTTGACTCACTTCAAACCAAGATCAAAGAACAGGCTGGAAAGATGGTTTCACTGATTTGTATAAATCAGCCAGACAAACCTCAGCCTCGACAACTACTCATGTCTCTCCAGTCAGAGGTAACTTGTTAAGAACCATGGCAAGCAGTCTCAGAATGCCAAGACCCTCCTTGGGAATGAAGTGTGGGGAGGCATCGATCACCAGCCGCCCGACTTAACCGTGACTGTGTCTGAAGCCATAATTGAGGAGGCTCCGAGGTCTACTTCTCCTGTATCCTTCAACCTTTCAGAAGGGATTTGAGTGATCATTTTTAACAACAAGGCCGTATATATTTGTCGGGCTTTCAAATGGTCACAGACATTGTTCCAACTTCATAACAATCAGATGAAATGATGGAGGGCAGCAAAGATTTCTGCTATTTTGCTGAGGAGAAATGGAGGCTCAGAGATGCCAAGGGTCTTGCTCAAGGTCAAAATACAGATGCCTGACAAGTGTGTAATGAGGCTGGATGCCATCCCCAATCATGCAGGTCTCCTGCCTTGCCTGGATTCTGGAGGGTTCCCAGCATGCTCCTGGGCTGGCACATTCACTGTCTCTTGCCCTCTTTAAATGTTCCTAACCTACATTCTCCTTTGCCTTTGGAAACATTTCAGATGCTGGGAGACATGACAGAGACTGTGTCCTAGAATTCCATCAATGAGTGTTTGTACACATGTGCTTGTATGCAGACAACACACCAGACAGGGACCAGGAGATTTCAGTGTCACAGAACGAAGCCTCATCTCTGACCTGTGTGCATCTGAGCTGCTTGCTGTACTGCCCAGGTCTTCATATCTATGTTAGTGAATCTCCGCTGAGACCCTTAATCTGTCAAGTGCTGCTCAGAAACCACCCATTTTCACTCTCTAGATCAGTAATATGTGGTCCCTATGAGACTCAGAGAGGTCAGGTCACCTACCTAAGGTCACACAGAAAGCATGAGATGGAAGGCAGTTTCCAAAGCCCCATCCCTAATTCAGCATCTTGCCCATTGCTGACCACCTGTTGAAGGTGATTCCTATTCTTAGTTCCACTGTACGGAATTTTCTGAGCTTCATACTGTTTTCTTACTCAAGGACACAGTTCTCCACTAGAAAGTTTTCTTTAAAAAAATTAGGACTGGTGCTGGGCACAGTGGTGTAGGTGTGTTACCCTAACTACTCCAGAAGCCGAGGCAGGAGGCGTTCCAGGGCTGCTTAAGTACAGAGCGAATCTAGGCAACTTGGGGAGACGCTCTCAAAAATTTGAAAAGAGAGCTGGGGGTGTAGCTCAGTAATAGAGTGCTTGCATAGCACATACAAGACGCTGGGTTTAATCCCCAGTATATATATTAAAAAATGGAGGAAAAGGAGGAGGAAAAGGAGGAAGAAGAGGAGGAGGAGGAGGAGGAGGAGGAGGAGGGGGAG
>NW_008330120.1:2273378-2288728 GCF_000622305.1 Nannospalax galili
GGAGGAGGAGGAAGGAGAATGGGCTGCTTCAACAGATCTGGGCAGAGCATCATCCCCGGTCCCCTCACCATGACAATAACAGAATAGAAGCTGACAGCTTGAAATCCTATAGCTTGTCTTTGATACAGCAGAGAAGCCAGGCTGCAGAAAAGTGAGCACATTCTCTGAAGTCTAAGGAAGGATAAGGTACCTGCACTGAGGCCCTGGGCCAACCTGGGCAGACAAGAAAACAAGTCAGCTAAACCATTCAACACTTCACTCAAGGTTGGGGTGGGACTCAAGGCTGGGTGGCACTTCTGGGAGTCACCAACTCCAGAAGAATTTACTCCATGTGTAGATTTGTCTCAGGAACTGCAGGTTCCCACCCCAAAGATAGGAAGGTCAGAGTTATGTTCTGAGAACACATGACCCCAGGTATGGCATGCAGGTTGGCAACAGTAACACACAGGGGCCACATGGAGACCTTCTGGGTTCTCCTCATCACCCACCCTGTGCTGTCCTAGACAGACAGGATAGTTGAATGTGGACTGTTCCCCACTGGCTCAGCTTTGAACCCTTGTTCCCCAGCTGGTGGCAGTTTGGGAGGTGGTGGAGACTAGGAATAGAGCCTGCACAGAATACAGAGCTAGGGCTCATGGGTCACAGCACAGCCCGGGTCCTGGGTTGAGCTCTCTCTGTTTCTGGATCCATCGAATGTAAGCAAGTCATCATCATGAAGCTGTGCTTCAACACCTTCCTCACCATGATGGGCTGTACACTCTTAAGCCATGAGCCAAAAACTAACTTCTCCCTTAAACAGCTTCTGTGCATATGTGCAAAGCATGGAGGCTTCCTGAAGGAAACAAAGGACAGAACAAACTTTCTGTTCCAGCGCCCAGTTACAAGGAATCATCCTGAGACCAGATCAGGCCAAACTGGAGGGTTCCATTGCTCCTGTCCACCTGAGGCATTCCAGAACGAAGAGCGCTCCCCATGCCCACAGCCAGACAAACAGCCAGAAGTAACAAGTACCTGCTGTATAGTGGGAGAGGCGGGGCAGGGAGGGAGACTCTGGGACAAAGCACACAGGAGCCTTAAAGCTGAGGTGGAGCACATCCTGAGACAAGTCTCTAGCAAACCAGCCCCCAACCCCAGCAGAAGCCACCAGAGGACCCTAAAGTGCTATTCATTCCTGGGGTAACGATCACATACCTGCACTGCCTCCTAATAGGTCAGCTCAGATCCCCACCCTAAGGGTCATCAGCAGTAAGGCTACGTGACACCCTATTTACCCTATTTATACACTATTTACCTCAGTCTACTGCCCTACACAGATGTGGGACTTTCAGTAAGCAGCTCCTAGAAGGAAGAGGAACACACACACACACACACACACACACACACACACACACACGATCAAAAGGCAAAACTCTCAGTACAATCAGGACCAGCCACAGAGCATGTGTAGACATGAACAGACAGGAATTTGAAATCACTATGAGGCATATGGTTAATCGCATAGTACAAATGGGGTCACAGAAAGCCACATGGGCCTTTTCAAGAAAGGAAGGAAGCCACAAGAAAAAAAATCAAATAGATGCCAGAAACCAAAACCGGTGGTGTGTGCTGTGGATGGCAGAGCTGGGAATGGAACTGCCCAGGCCTTTTTGAACCCAGAAGCATGAGTGATCAATGAGTCCCAGACATCAGACACTGAGCTACAGGGTTTGGATTTACACTGCTGGGTTTTGGTTTTGTTTACATATGACTATTTTTGTGCCCCTGGGTTTTTCTCTTTTGAAATATCAATGTTTAACTATTTTATAGGAGATCACAGTTTATAGGCCTTTGAAGTGTTGGAATTTTGGAGCACATTGGGTTTTTTTTTTTAATTGGATTGATTTTGGTTTTTGAGACAGGGTCTCACTATGTAGCTGCAACTGGCCTGAAACTTGGTATGTAGACCATCCCAGGCTGGCCTCAATCTTACAACAATCCACCTGCCTCTACCTCCCAAGTGTTGGGATTAAATATATGGGCCATCATGCCCAACTTATATTGGACTATATTTTTATATTATGATATTAGCATGAGACTTTAGGGACAAGAGGCAGAGAGTTATGGCTTAAAGTGATAATTTCGTGTGTCAAGTTGACAAGGAGTAGATTATGCTAGTTAGTTTTAACTGTCAATTTGACACAATTGTCTTAATGAGGAATGCATCTAGATCAGGTTGGCCTGTAGGTATGGCTGTGGGAGATTATCTTGATTGTTAATTGCTGTGGGAAGACCCAGTCCACTGTGGGTGGCACCGTTCCCTAGACAGGGGGGGTCTTGAACAGTATAAGAGAAAATAAATCCAGTTGATAGCAGGTGAGCAAGCAGGCCTGCATGCATTTATTTCTCTCTGTTCTTGACTGTGGATGTGATATGACTAGATGCTTGAGTTCCTGCCTTGACTTCTCTCAGTGATAGACTACAACCTAGAACTGTAAGCCCTTTCTCCCCTAAGTTGCTTTTTGTCAGGATAGTTTATCACAGCAACAGAAATGAAACTAAAGCAGAAATTGAGAAAGACTGGGTAGCAGTTTAACACACGTGAGACAGTCATCAGCTAGTTCGAAGAGAATCAAAGGAAGCTATCCACATGAAAACTCAGAGGATCAGGGTTTAAAACCAACACAAACAAATAGCAAGATATACAAGAGCTGTGGGTCCAGGACAAATGGCCTAATAGGAGAGTAGCTGGAATCTCAGGAGAACAAGGAGCAAGACAGAAAAAGACACGTGAAGAAATAACACTTGACATTGACAAAGCAGTCCACCCACTTGTACAAGGAATTTAAACACGGCCGTACCCTGGGCCATAAAGCCAGGGGTTTTGTTTTCCCTTCTTGAGCCTCACCCTGTATCTTGGGCTGGCCTAGAACTTGATATGTAGCCCAGGCTGTCCTCAAACTAGAGGCTCTCCTATCTCAGCCTTGGAAGTGCTAGCACTGCAGACACCACACACCACCATGCTCGGTTGAAACCAACATTAATGCTTTAAAATAATTAAAATGATATACAGATAATTTTCCAAAACTGGTAACAACAAACCCCAGATCCAAGAAGCTCAAAGAACATGAACAGGGGTAAGTGAAATCCACACAAACACCAAGACACACCACATTCCAGATGCAGACGAGAAGGACACGGGGAGTGTCTAGGTAGGCAGAGCAAAAGGACATATCAGATCCTCAGGGTTAGACAAGCCAGAGACAGCAAATGTGACATCTTAAAACACTGAAAGAAAAGAAAATGAGCAGCCCAAGTTCACACCCAGCCTGTGGCCCAATCTATCCCATGGCTTGTTTTGGTAAATAAAGTTTTCTACTCAGCCAAAGCCACACAGATTCATTTACATGTCATCTATGGCTGCCTTCATTCTGTGTTGCCAGAATCTTCCAGTGTAATTACCAAAACCACACAACCTGCAAGACCTCAAATTGTTACTACCTGACCCTCTGCAGAAGACGTTTGTCAATGTCTGGTCTAAGCAATGACTGACTTTCAGAAAAGTAGCAGCAAAAGCAAAAGTCACAGCAAGCCACCATCCCTACCACTTGCACAAACGTGAAACAAAGCCACCAGTGCTACAGAGTGCAGGGGAAGAACTGATAGTCTAGGGTTTTAAGTCTCGTAGGCTAGGTGTCAAGCAGCATCACACTATTTGAAGCTGGAATCTTTTCTAGTGTTTTTGGAAGTCTCAAGCTGTAGCCTAGGCTGGCCTTGAACTCACTATATAGCCCAGCTGGCCTCAGCTCCACAGAGCTACTCCTGCTTCAGCCTCTCAAGTGTTGGGATTATAGACATACACCGCTACATCCAACTTGAAGTTAGAATTCTTAATTAAAGATGCATATTGTATAGGCAGGTGTGGTGGCGCACACCTTTAATCCCAGCACTCCGGAGGCAGAGGCAGGCAGATCTCTGTGAGTTCAAGGCCAGCCTGATCTATGTAGTGAGTTCCAGGCCAGCTGGGGCTACAAGGAAACCCTGTCTCAAAAAGACCAAAAAAAAAAAAAAAAAGATGCATATTGTAAAATCAAGGACAACTAAAACTTTTAAAGAGATATAAGTAATAAGTCAATAGCAAAGATAAAATGGAGTCAAAACAGGAGGGGCTGGAGAGACGGTTTAGTGGTTGAGAGCACTTGCTGCTCTTGCGGAAGCACAGTTTATTCCCAGCATCCTTGTTGGATGGCTCACAGCTGCCTGTAGCTCCAGCTCCAAGGGCCTTGAAAACCTCTTCTGACCTACACAGGCATCTGTACACACACACACACACACACACACACACACACACACACATTAAAAAAAAACAAATATTTTTTATAAACATAAGGAAAGAAATGACAAATGTAAGAGCAGAAAATTTAAAGATGGAGAACAGAGAAAAAGAAAAATCCAAATTGCTTCTTTGAAAGATATCAATAAAATAAGATTGAGCAAAAGAAAAATGAGTAACAAGAAAGAATTGGGTATCACATTGCAAATATTAAAAGAGACACATTTCTGGGGCTGGAGAGATGGCTCAGCAGTTAAGAACACTGGTTGTTCTTGCAGAAGACCCGGGTTCAAATCCCAGCACCCACATGGCAGCTAACAACTGTCTGTAACTCCAGTCCCTGGGGATCTGACAGCCTCTTCTGACCTCCACAGGCATTGTACAACACGGGTGCACTTACCTACATGCAGGCAATACACACATACACATAGAATAAAAATAATAAAAATTTTTAAAAAGATACACATTGCAATTGATACACCTGCAAATTTGACAACTTAGATATAATAGAGCAATATCTCAAAATATATAAACTGTCAAAACTCATGAAGAAGAAGATAACCTGAATAACTAAGAAAATCAAATATATAGTTAAAAATTTCCAAAGTTAAAAAAAAAAATTCTAGGACCTGATGTCTTTATTAGTGACTTCCACAAAATATTTAAGAGAGCATGGATTTTACACATATTCTTCCAGAACATAAAAGATGGAGAATTCCCAGCTCATTTGACAAAGAAATTGCAATAAAAGAAAAGTTTAAGCTGTTGTGGTTTAAGCATGAAATGTCCCCCACAGGCTCACAGGTTTGAAAACTCGGTCTCCAGTTGGGGGTGCTGTTTGGGAAGGTTGTGGAACCTTGAGGGGGTGGAGCCTTACTGGAGGAAGTGAGTCATGGGGGCGGGCCTTCAGGTTTTACAGCCGAGCCCCACTTCTTATTCACTCTCTGCTTCCTGAGTGCATATGCAACACAACCCACCAGCTTCCTGCCATCGTCCATTCCCTGTGTGTGCTGTCCCGTCTTCTCCGCTGTGATAGACTGCATTCCTCTGGAAATATGAGCCAAAATAAACCCTTTCTTCTGTAAGTTGCTTTTGTCAAGGTATGTTATCACAGCAGCAGCAAAGACGTAGATTCAGATAAGAACCTAATGAACGTAAAATTCCTAGTAAGACACAAGCAAATGGGATCCATGCATTTAAAAAGACAGCACATCATAGATGGAATTTAACCCCAGAAAGCAAGGCTAGTTTGACAATCAAACTGATTGATATAATCCATCATATAAGCACACTGAAAAATAAAAATCATTGTGCATCTCTTTTTTTTCACAAATCCACTTTTCTTTATTTACTTTCCATTAGTTTAAATCTGTGAGGGGTACAACATCTGTATCCAGTGGCCTTTGCAGGGAGGTTGCTTCAGAATTTGGCACAAACCATGCCACTGTTTCCATGGGCCTGGGTTCCCTTTCCCCAGATTACTCTGGTTTTGTCTGGTTTGCCACCAGAGTCACTGTATAATTTTTTGCTTATACACATAAGGGCATCTCTTGCCTAAGTAGAATTCAGTTTCATCTCAGGCATAAACACCTTTGATGTTAAGAAGAGCTGTATGCTCTTGTTGGTTCCTGAGACCTCGCTTATAGCCAGCAAAAGTGGCCTTACACCACAGCCTCCCAGACATATTTGCCTTTTCGAAGTACTGTTCCCATCAGATCTCCACCAGCGCCAAGATGGCAGAAAGATCCAGAAAAAGCATCTTATAAACATATTTATGACTTTTTCAAAAGTACCCAGAGGGACTGGAGAGATGGCTCAGCAGTTAAGAGCACTTGACTGTGATGGTTAACATTGATTTTCAATTTGGCAGAATCTAGAATCATATTGAAGACAAATCTCCAGGCATGTTTGTGAGAGATTATCTAGATTAGGTGAGCCTCTGGACATGTTTATGAGAGATTATCTAGATTAGGTTAGCTTCTGTGCATACCTGAGTGATTACCTAGATTAGGTGAGTCTCTGGGCACATCCGTGAGAGATTTTTTATATTGGGTTAAGTGAGGCGGGAAGACCCACCCTGAATGTGGATGGCACCGCTCCACGGGTTGGGATCCTAGGCTGTACAAAAAGGTAGAGCAAAGTGAGCATCCACATTCATTGCTCTCTGCTTCCTGACTATACAGCCAACTGCCTCCGTCTCCTGCAGCCTTGGCTTTCTGACCCTGTAACTATGAGCCAGAATAAACTCTTCCTCCCTTGCATTGCTTCTGCCAGGCGTTTTGTCACAGCACTGGTACAAGTCACTGATAAAAGCATCTACCAAAAATTCTACAGCTACCTCTACAAATTCGGGGAAAGAGCCAGGGCTTTTCCACTGGATCCAGAACCAGGAAAAGATGTTGGCTCTCAGCTCTCTGGTCCAATAGTGTGTCCATCAAGAAGGCAAGTGGGAAAGGCCTTCCTACTGGGAAAAAAAAAAAAGAGATAAAACTATCTGTGGTCATAGGAAACATGATTCTCTGCACATAAATTACAAGTAATGTATTTAAAAGTTTCTGAGAGAGCTGGGAGTATGGCTCAGTGGTAAAACCCGTGCCTAGAAGAAGTTCAATGCCCAGCACAGGTAAATACAGGAAAAGGCTGTTAGTACTAAAAACCACACTTAGTAAGGGCTCAGGACACAGGATTCATATACAAAAATCAGTCTCATTTCTATCAACTGGCAATGAGCAATTGAAATTTGACTTTTTTGGCACTAAAACTCATGAAATACTTGGGGCATGAATCTCCAAACGTACATGCAAACTGTGTATATCAAAAGCCAAAATGATAAAGGAAATCAAAAATCTAAATGACCAAAGAGATGGGACAGCAATGAGCTAAGGACAGTATTGGCAAGATGTCAACCCTTTCAGACACAGCTCCAGTTCAAAATGGATTGCTCCAATCAGGACTTCTCCAACCTGAACCCAGGCAGGATGTTTATACAAATCAACAAGTAGAGGGACGAGGGAGATGGTTCAGTGGGTAAAGTGCTTGCTACACAAGCATAGAAGACCTGAGTTCAGATTTCCATCACCCACACAAAAGCAGCACACATCTGACCCCCAATGCTGGGGGGTCAGAGACAAAAGGATTCCCAGAGGTGAAGTCCGGGTTCAGTGAAGGATTATCTCTCAAAATATAGAAAGTGATCAAGGAAGATACTTGAAGTCAACCGCTGGCCTCCACAGGCACAGGCAAATGCACCTGTACAACACACACACACACACACACACACACACACACACACACATCAACATGGAAAGTCTTACAGAAGGCCGCTAGTAGTAAGATAATTTCAAAATACAACTTTTAAAAGGGCAGTTAGTTCTAATGGAGGTACTGTGCATGAGTGGACAGTGCTTCTCCCAGAAGACACCGGGTATTAAACGAAATTTGCAGTGACAAGCATGGGGTATCTCACTACAAATTATTGGTCAAGGAGTCCACAGAGTCTCCAAAATAACACGGGCTGTTGACATTGTTCTTAGCTGCCCTCCATAACCACGTAGTAAGACCCTACTCCTGAAGACTCCACATTCTTTGGCTCTAGGACCTATAGACATCAATCTCACACTGACCAGAAAACTTCCTCCCTGGTGGCTGGCTTCATAGTGCCAACGATGTGGTGCAGGTTCCTGTGGGAGAAAAGACAGTGATGCTCTTACCCAGCACTGGACCCTGCATGCTACTATATCAATCTGCCAGGCAAGATATGCCCTCTGCTGTAACAGAGATATGTCTGTTACAGGGTAACCAACCACTTTTTAACTGGATTTGAGGATTTTTCCATAGGAGGGAATTTCATGCCTGGTACTATAATTCTGTTCAATAATCTATGGCTAGGGTGGTCACAAGGCCTTGGTAGAACCTGCTATTGTTATTTTGCTAAATGGTCATGCTGACAAACTGGCTTCTAAATACTTATATTTATATTCATATACCTGGGTTGCTGTCAACGTTGGTCAGAGAAGCTTCTTTTTGCAATGGGTATCAGTCAATACAGACTCATACCTGGGCAAGGTGCTGAGAATAAGTGACTGTGACTGTGAGAGCTCAGCTCTAAATGGGACACCGACATCAACCCCCTTACCCCGCCAAGGTCAGGGAACATGGAAGAGAGGGCAGGAAGGTGTAGAGGCTAGAGGGCGAAGGGGAATACTGGGAAACACTGGCTTCTGGACATGACACAGCTAACATAATCACGAATCACAGTAACTGTGGTTACCCACACAAGACCTGCACAAGATCAAACCAGCCAAACTTCCTGCACAGATGTGAGAGCAAGCAACTTGAAAGTCCCCTCCTCTAACCGAGCAACTATGACAGTTGATGGTTGCTGGGGAAGGGAGAATCATTCTTTAAGGATGTGGCGGTTAGTAAATTGCCCATGCTCCAATGGATAACCCCACACCCATGCACCTATGGGCAACACTAAGTAGATTTGATGAATTATTTATGAAAAAGAGAAGAGGAGAAGGAGGAGGGGGAGAAGGAGGAGGGGGGAGGAGGAAGAAGATATAAAGTTGGGAAGTGAACATCACGGGGAGCTGGAAGTGGAACGGGGAGGATATGATCATATTCTGTTGTATATACATATATTCTCAAAGAATTTAAAATTTTTAAAGAATCAAAAACTGACTCCAAAATGTTAAGAAAAAGTAAAAGGAGAATAACGGGAAAAAATGTAATGAATCAAGTTAGAATAAAAGTTCAAAGGACAGAGTCACACTGCATGACCCCAGTCTTACTAAGAAGATGAAGTGGTTCAAACAAGGTGCTAGAGAAAGAATAAACACACAGGTAATGGCACCAAACAGCAACCCAGAAATGGCCTGCACAGACAGAAGAACTGACCCACAGCACAGTGACAGAGATGCTCACGGAGAAAAAATGATCTCAGCAGATGGGCCGGAACAAGGAGATTTCCACGAAAAGAATTAATCTCAATCTGTGCATTATGCCACATCTGAACATTAGCTCAAAAGAGATCATAGAAGTCGACGCAGAGCCTGAAGCTGTAAAACCTTCAGAAGAAATATGGAAGGAGAGCTTTGTGACTTTGATTAGCAAATATTTCTTAGGCTTGGCTTCAAAAACAGTCTGTAAAAGAAAAGATGATAAATTAAGCTTCATCAAAATTAATAACATTTGCATTTCAAAGGACATTGTTAAGAAAATTAATAACAGCCAGGCATGGTGGTGCATGCCTGTAATCCCAGCACCTGGAAGATGGAGGAGGAAAGATCAGGAACTTAAAGTCATTCTCGCATACTTAGTAAGGTCAATGCCAGCCTGGACTATGAGACCCTGTCTCAAAAACAGAAAGAAAAGAAAGATCCAGGCATAGTAGTGCATGCCTTTAGTCTCAGCATTCAGGAGGCAGAGGCAGAGTCAGGTGCACTTCTGTGAGCTCTAGGCCAATCTGGTCTACATAGAGAGTGCCAGGCTAGCCAGGGCTACACAGTGAGACCTTCTCTCAAGGAAAAAAAAAAAAAGAAAAATACTAATAAGAATGTTCTAACTGGGAGAAATCATAGGCAAATGACATTCTGCTAAAGAACTTGCATCCAGAAGGCAAAGGGTACCCAGAGGGCAACGCTCAGAAACAAAGCAAGTACAAAACGGGTGGAACGTTTGAACAGACACCTCACCAAATAAATACACAAGTTGTAAATAAGTGTTGGCAAGGTTGCTTGGTGGGTAAAAATATTTCCCAAGCAAGCCTGATGGCATGAGTTCCATTCCCAGATCCCACGGTGTCAGGAACAAACCAACTCCTGGAAGCTGTCATCCTCTGACCTCCACATGTGCATCGTGGCATGAGCACACCATCCACAACAACAACAATAAATCAAATACATTTAAACTGTAAATAAGTTCATGATAAGGTGCCAACCATCAGCTATCAGGGAAATACAAACTAAACTACCATGTGACACCATCACACCCCCATGAGACCAACAAAACCAAGAAGGTTCTGACGTACTGAGGGCTACTGGGGCTACTTAGCAAGGGAACACGTTTCCACAGATGGGCTGTATGCCAAATTGGACAGCATTCTGGAAGGCAGGTTTGCAGCTACTTACAAAGTTTAACATACATCTATCATATGACAGAAATATTAGTTTCATAGGTGACTAAGAGAAATGAACGCTATGGTTCACACAAAATCAAGCACACAGAGGGGTGAGGGCTGGAGAAAGTGCTCAGTGGTTAGGAGTACTTGCTGCTCTTCCAGACAACCTGAGTTTGGTTCCCAACAGTACATAGGGCAGTTTACAACTATCTGTAAATCCAGCACCAGAGGATCTGATGCCCTCTTCTGGTCTCCAAGGGCACCCACACACATGTGAACATGCATACACACACATACAGATAAATAAAAATAAA
Source organism: Nannospalax galili (assembly GCF_000622305.1). Taxonomy (NCBI): domain Eukaryota; kingdom Metazoa; phylum Chordata; class Mammalia; order Rodentia; family Spalacidae; genus Nannospalax; species Nannospalax galili. Next base: position 2,284,123 of record NW_008330120.1, read on the forward strand.
ATTAATCTTAAAGTACAAAGTACACAGATGTTTACAGCAGCTTTACTTAAAACCACCAAATCATAACACAGGCTACTGCCAGAACCCTTGGTTATCTCCCAGAATTCTAAGGTAAGCCCATACTGCTGAAGACAGGACATACTTCACACACAGAACTTGGCGCAGTGGAGCCGGAACTGACCTGGAAGCCTCCTCCCTGAAGACTAGGTCTCACAGCTCTAGAGGATACTGTGTAAGCCACTAAGGGAGAAAGTCAATCAATGGTCCAACCCAGCCCTAAAGCCGAATAACCATAATGACCGGCACAGCAAACTGCCTCTGTTGGTGCAGTAGTGGCACTGTTATGGGGGGGTGGAGGGGGATCAACAGCTATTTAATTTGACTTAAAACCCTTTCAGTGGGAGGGAACTCATGGGTGGCACTGTAATTATAGCCATATACACCGCTGGGGAGGTCATAGATTCTAGAGACAACCCTATCTCTGTCATATCTCTAGACAAATGAAATTTCTTAACATGTGCTAAACATGGATCCTTATATTTACAAACGAGTATACCATACACCACTCATCAAAGAAGCTTCTTTTTGCAACAGATGGAGGCTACTACAGAGTTCCACAAGTGGTCACTCACAGAGAATATATGTCTAAGAGCTGCCGATCCCTAGGTGACATATTTATGGTAGAACTTCTACACCCAAGGCTCAATGCAACATAGGAGAATAGGGTGTAGAGAGAACATTAGCACATCCCTTGACTCTAACCAGAGAAGCTTCCTTATATAACAGAGTGTGATACACAGAGAAGGCCACATAGAATAAGAGACTGCAGAGTGTCTGTCCTTAGATGAGGACTCCTACATTAAACCTCACCCACCACAGGACCATTGTAGAAGAGGGGACAGAAAGATTGCAAGAGCCAGGGTCGGGCCATGAACATAGGTAAACAGAGGCTTTCAGGCCACTGGAAGCTTGCTCATGTGAACTTGTGGCAATGGTGGTATTCAGCACAAGCCCCATGACAACTCAACAGACAAGGACCCAGAGTGGAGCAAGGGGAATGGGTGATGATCTGGGCCTAGCCTGGGAACTGTCAGAGACTGATTACTGCTGAATGAAGGACAGCGGACCTTCCTTAAGATCCTGAGATAGGCTGACTAGACTCCAGTGAATGAATTTGCACTGAAGGTACAAATGCTTGACCAGATGGGACCTAACATGTATGTAGGAATACATGGGGGGTGGGGTGGGAGGGAATGGATGGGGGAAGGGGTCTAAATTTCATTAAGAACTATTGTATGTAATGTACAAAAGCCCAATAAAAATATTTTTTAAAAAACACCGAATCTAGAAAATAATCACAAAGTTTCTTAGCAAACCACAGTATAGTTATACCCCCAACCTACATGGATGCACATCAGATATATCTTCCAGGGTGAGCAAAGGCAGACCACATAGTGTGTGGTTCTGTTTATGAGACATGATGCTGCATGGATGGCAAGAACTTGGATTAAAGAGGGTTGTCACCCCCAAGGAAGGGTTGAAGAGCGGTACAATGTGTTTACATCCTGATGGCTATATGCTGTGTGCATTCATCCAAATTCATAGAACAGTCTGCTGAAAGGTTGACTTTATTGTGCAAATCACACCTCAAAGAAGAATGGGGCTTCAGGGGACAAAGCAGTGTCTCTCCCACCGAGTAGAAGCCCAGCCTTTATTTTTTCTGTCTAGTGTGTGCATGTGCACATGTTTATGTGTGTGAGTACCAGCAAGTGGGCCACAGTGCACACAGAGGTCAGAGAATAATCTCGGGTGATGGTCTTTACCTTCTTTACAGGCAAAGTTTGTAGTTTACCCCCATGCACTCCAGACTGTGCACCTGAGCTGGCCCATGATGAACCAAGGATTCTCCTGTCTCCGCTCTGACCTCTCTGTAGGAGTGCTGGGATTACAGGTTCACACTACCACACCTGGCTTTTTCATAGGTTCTGGAGATTGAACTCAAGTCCTTACAATGTAGGATATGATGGTTATCTTTAATTGTCAACTTGACATTAGAGTCACCAGGTAAGAGTCTCGATGAGGAACTGTCTACATCGGATTGGCCTGTGGGAGTGTCTGTGGGAGACTGCCTTAATTGTGTTAATTAAAATGGAAAGGCCTGCCCAGTGTGGGAGGCACCATTCCCTAGGCAGGGCATCCTGAACAGTATGAGTGGAGAAACTGGGCTGAGCAAAAGCAAGCTGGCGGACAATGTGCACCGAGTCTCTCTGTGTTCCCAACTGTGGATATCACATGGCCATCTGTCTCAAGCTCCTGCCTCTGTGACTTCCCCACAGTGATGGATTGAAACCTGGAACCATGTGCTAAAATAAACCCTTTCATTCCTATGTGTCAGGGTGTTTGGGAGGACATGGAGAGATCAGGGTATTTTAATCGTATCAACAGAAAGGAAATTACAATGCACAGCAAGTGCTCTACCTACAAACCCATCTCCCTAGTCTATGATCAGCCCTTCTAAGGACAATGAAAACAAACATTCAGATCAAATGTCCACTGTGTGGGTTCCAAGCTGTTAATCTCTGAACCTACAGGCTTCTTATTGGGGGAGAGGTTGGCCAGTGTTCAGTGGATCTAGACATAAAACACCAGTCCCCGACAGACAACCAACCAGCCTCTCTCCTGGGTAAGTCCATCGCACCTTCTGCGCCTTAACTCCCCCAGCCCCATTCACCCTCCCATCTCCCCTGCCCATCTCTCCTCCTAGCCTGGGTCCTGTACCATTCCTTGTCTTGGCACCCCAGACAACAGGGGAACCACCCCCACTTCCTGATCCTTTGCATCCAGACCAACACAGTTCCTTCTTGAGGTCCCCAAGAGAAGTCTGGGCCTGGTCCCGCCCTCACCTCCTTCTGCTTCCCTGAGCTGCACAACCCTCCAGCCGCTTTCCTGGACACCTGGGCTGACCTCACAGTTTCCTGATCCTTTGCATCCAGATTAACCCAGTTCTTCCCTTCAGGAGTCTTTGGGGCCTCTTCCCACCCCCATCTCCCTTTGCATCTCTGGATGGCACGGCCACCAGCTGCCTGAGACCAGCATCTTTCCTGGTCCCTGCTCACAGTCCAGTCCAACCAAATTCATGAGAACAACATCTTTCCTGGAGGGATCCAGACCTTAGGAGAAAGCCTGACTTGGGCCTCTGTGGGAACTCTGAAGACAAAAGCAATCTTGCGACTCTAATATAAAATCAAAAGAGAGAACCAGAAGCTTACACAAACCAGCTTTTCACGCCCTAAAAGTAAACCATGAAGGCACATAAAGTTTACAAAAAGAAGCAGACCTAAACTTGAAGGCTTGAGTCTCACACAAGAATCAGAAACTACAAAAGAAATCCACATGTCAAAATCACAGAGAAAAAATAATAATATGAAAAACCAAAATAACATATCCCTACCAAATATCAATAGTCCTCTAGAGGAGTACAATGAGAACCCCCTAGAGATAATGCAGGACATGGAACTCAAAAGAACAATTATAAACATGATAAAAGAATTCACTGAATTTAAAGAACACACAAAGAAATCAAAGAACTGAAGTAAGACAGGGATAAACTTCTGAATGAATTCAGAAAAGAACTAGAAATATTGACGACTACTCAGGCTGAAATGAAGGGAAGTGAAATACTCAGTAAGCCAATTAGAAACCACAGGAGAAAGCCTCACCAACAGGATGAATGAAATGGAAAACGGAATATCAAGACTGGAAGATAAAGTGGACAAACTATACCACCCAAGCAAAGATTAGGAAGAATTTAAGAAATCACAAGAATGGAATACGCAGGAATTGTGTGACATCATAAAAAGACCAAACATATGAATCATAGGCATACAGGAAGGAGAAGTATCCCAAGACAATGGCATGGACCAGATCTTCAACAGAATTGTGGAAGAAAATTTCCCAAAATTAAAGAAAGATATGCCCATACACATACAAATACAAGAAGCATATGGAACACCAAATAGACAGGACCAGAAAAGAAACTCTCCACGACACATCATAGTAAAAACACTAAACATACAGAACAAAGAGACAGTACTGAGAGCTTCAAAAGAGAAACAACAAGTCACATATAAAGGAAAACCCATTAGGGTACAGCTCACTTTTCAGTGCAGACTATGAAAGCCAGAAGAGCCTAGACCAAAGTATTCCCAGTTTTAAATGACCACAGATGCCAACCCAGATTACTATACCCAGCCAAAACATCTATTATAGTCGAAGAGGAAAGAAAAATCTTCCATTATATAAATAGGCTGAAGGAATTCACAAACACAAAACCAGCCCTTCAGAGAGTTCTGGAAGCAATACAAAGAACTGAATATGTGGCTGGAGAGATGGCTCAGTGATTAAGAGCACTGACTGCTCTTGCAGAGGACCCAGGTTCGATTCCCAGCACCCACATGGCAGTTACAAACTGTCCTTAACACCAGTTCCAAGGGAATCCAAAGCCCTCTTCTGAACTCTGCAGCATTGCATGACATGGGTGCACTCACATACGTGAAGGCAATACACACATACACATAAAATAAAAATAATAAATAATAAATATTTT
>NW_008330120.1:2289084-2289314 GCF_000622305.1 Nannospalax galili
AATATTCCAAGGAAATGACACTAAAAAACAAGCAGGGGTTGCAATTCCAATAGCTGACAAAATAGACTTTAGACTAAAACTAATCAGAAGCGATAAAGAGGGCCACTTCATTCTGATCAAAGGAACAATAAACCAAGAAGATATTACAATCATGAATATATAGTCACCAAACTCTGGTGCACCCAACTTCATAAAAAAAAATACTACAGGACTTTAAGACCCAAATTAAC
>NW_008330120.1:2289631-2290398 GCF_000622305.1 Nannospalax galili
GATCTCTAAGTGCCTACAACAAAAAATTGGAAACACAAATAAATGACTTAACCTTGCAACTCAAGACACTTGAAAAGCAACAACAAATGAACCCAAACCCAGCAGACAAGAAGAAATAACAAAAATTAGGGCAGAAATTAATGAAATCGAAACAAAGAAAACAATACAAAGAATCAATGAATCCCAAAGTTGGTTCTTCAAAAAGTTACACAAGATTGACAGACATTTAGCCCAGTTAACCAAAAGAAAGAAAGAGCACCTCCAAATCAACAAAATCAGAGATGAAAGGGGAAACATCACAGCGGACACCAGAAAGATCCAGAACATTATAAAGGAATACTTTAAAAACCTATATGCAAGCTTGGCATGGTGGCACATGCCTGTAGTCCCAGCACTTGGGAGGCAGAGGCAGGTGGATCTCTGTGAGTTTAAGGCTAGCCTGGTCTACATAGTGAGTTCCAGGACAGCTGGGTCTACAGGAATACCCTGTCTCAAAAAGACCAAAAAAAAAAAAAAAAACCTATATGTTACTAAATTTGAAAACCTAAAAGAAATGGATGGATATCTAAAGATTAACAGCTTAAACAGACCCATAACACAAAAAGAAATTGAAAAAGTAATACAAAACCACCCAACTAAAAAAAGCCAAGCACCAGATGGATTTACAGCAGAATTACATCAGATATTTAAAGATCTACATCCAATACTACTTAATTAATTCAAAAGGATAGAAATGGAGGGAGAACTTCCAAATTCCTTCTATGAAG
>NW_008330120.1:2290923-2291224 GCF_000622305.1 Nannospalax galili
GTGATAATTGGAAGATATCAAATTATCCCTTTTGGCAGATGACATGATATTATATCTAAGAGACACTAAAAATTCCACCAGAATGTTAGAAATTATTAACACGTTCAGCAAAGTGGCAGGTTACAAAATTAACCTACAAAAGTCTATAGCCTTTCTATATACCAATGACAAGCAGTCAGAGAAAGAGCACAGGGAAACCCTCCCCTTCACAATAGCTGCAAAAAATCAAAATATCTTGGATACTTTATAAATAAAAGACCTCTACAATGAAAATTTTAAATCTTTAAAGAAAGAGATTGAG
>NW_008330120.1:2291455-2292101 GCF_000622305.1 Nannospalax galili
GGGGGGGGGATTACTATACCAGATTTTAAGCTGTATTACAGAGCTATAGTCATAAAAACAACATGGTACTGGTACAAAAATAGACCTGTAAGTCGATGGAACAAAATTGAAGACCCAAATATCAGTCCATACAATTTCAGCCACCTGATATTTGAGAAAGGGGCCAAGAACATTTACTGGAGCTGTATCTCCACCTGTAGAAGAATGAAACTAAACCCAGATCTTTCACCCTGCACAAAAGTCAATTCCAAATGGATCAAAGACCTCAATGTGAAGCCTGAAACTCTGAAACTATTAGAAGAAAACATTTGCAAAAGCCTACAAGATATAGGTGCAGGAAAGGATTTTCTAAACCAGACATCAACTGCTCAGGAATCAACAAATTGGACCTCATTGAACTGAATAGCTTCTGTACATCAAAAGAAGCAACAAATTGGACCTCATTGAACTGAATAGCTGCTGTACATCAAAAGAAGCAACCAAGGAAGTGAAGAGAAAACCCATAGAATGGGTGGAAATCTTCACCAGCGACACATATGACAGAGGTTTAACATCCAGAATATAAAACGAACTCAAAAAACAGAATCAAGACATGAGTAACACAATTAAAAGATGGGCTAAGGAGCTGAACAGAGAGTTCTCAAAA
>NW_008330120.1:2294567-2295038 GCF_000622305.1 Nannospalax galili
TGCTGCTAGATGAGGAACAGCTGATCTTCCTAAAACAAAGACCTCTAGATAGGCTGACTAGATTCACCAGATGGACAAGTAGTAGGGAACGGCTGGGGGTGCCGACAACACAGCAGACAGTAGCAGGGATATCGGAGTATAAGGGCTCTAGTGGGGGGAGGGAGGCTATGGGAGGGTGCTATCTGGAAAGTGGGTGCATATTTGAATAAGATGGTTTGGGATGTTCTGTGTGATATGCACACACAAATCAACAAATTTTTAAAAATGAATTATATTTGAAGAGGAAACATAAAAACTTATGTCACGTTAATTAGTAGAGGTGATAAACATTACCACTGAAATCTACCCGATGACTTTATAGACATACACAGGTGCCAAGGATCCGAGTGTAACCGATTATGACTAGTAATAATCAGATATATATAGATTAGAGATGCATGCACCAACATCTCAGTGTTATTAGCAAAAACA
>NW_008330120.1:2295107-2321725 GCF_000622305.1 Nannospalax galili
AAAAATCATTCAATTTTATGTCTTACAGGGCTTATACCGAGTTCAATATTGTATAACTGTATTAATTCAACGGCGAACCTAAAAATTTTATAGCCACTTTTGAAAGAGATGTATCTTTGTTATTGAGTGTGTTAAAGCTGTAATGAAATGCTTCTTCTAAAAAATTTTTTTAAGTAATAATAATAACAAACACCAGTACCCAGCTGGTACTGTCTCTTCTGCAGTACCACTGAGAGACAGATGGGGTACTTCCTGCCCTGTCCACAGAGCATCTGAGGTCACCTCAGCTGTCCCAGCAGAAAACACCACCCTGGCACTGGGCCTCCAGGGCTGGAAGGAGTCTCATGGACCCTTCTAGCAGAGTTCCCCCACCCCGTCCCCTTTCTGGAGCATGTGTGCCTTTCAGCCTCCTTCCCCAGCCTCCATCCTGTAGGTCTGCACACCTCCTAAGAGTCCGGGACTGAGGACAGATGAAGACTGTGGTACTCAACATCCCTCCTCAGTGCTCACTGCGCTGGGAGAAAAGCCTGTCTGCACTGTCTGTCCTGCTCTCACCTCGGATTGTGTCTGTAGATGTTTGTTGATGAACAGCAAAGCACGTCAGTGTTTTATGTTCTTTAGATCCCTGGAATGGAAATGTAGCTTTGCGGTAATCAAAGAACAGAAAAGAGCAAAGGCTGCCCTCAGGAGACCTCACGCCAAGGCCCGTCCCCTTTCCTCTCCCTCCAGCACGTTTTGACTGTTTGGTGGATGAATATTGAGTCCAGAGGCCGGGAGAGGCTGGCTGGCCAAGATGCCACTGGTGCATGTGGTTTGGCTGAGGCCACCTAGTGTCCCACCACCGTGCCTCATCCAGAACTCCATGTGCTGCCACCTTGTCCCATTCATTCCAAGTAATCACCCAAGACAGGTGGCACAGTCTGGCAGACATGCAAATTTAACACAGGAACACCATGGATGGCATGCCACCCTACTGGCAGAGGCCCGTGATGGCAGGGTGGCTCCTCTCCCATCCGAGCTGGGGACAGAGTGGCAGGCACCGTTTCTTTGCCCCTTCCTACCAGCATATTCTGAATACAGAGCACAAGAAGAATCTACCATAAACCACACTGCCCTGTGGTCCCAACAGGACCTTGTGCATTGAGGCAGGATGCAGGAGTGAGCTACCGAGAGCCTCCTTGGGACCAGCCTCCAAAGAAATGCCTGCTGGTGTGAGGGGTCTAGCACATAGGTCTGTCAAAGCACACAGAAAGACACCCACCAGCTTCTCCCCAGGACCCTTTCAGTCTCCCTTTCACTGGGGCCATCATGATCCAAGCATCTGAGCTGTGTGAAGTACCATCCATATCACCACAGTTCTCTGCACCTCCTCTGGCTCCTGTGTCTAGAGGGAGTGCCAGGACCACAAAACCCGGATCTCCCTCCAGATCCTCCACCCTCGGAGGTGTGGGCAGATCTTTTAGTTTGTTTAAATTGTTTGCTAAAACTAATGGCATGTTTCTTAATTTCCTGGAGCACTGGGAAAACAGAGCAGGTCCCCAAAAAACTCAACCTCCAATTCATTTCTCCCTACGTTCCCCTAATGAGAGAGAACACAGAACAAATGCCTGCGGGTGACAAACGCCAGTGGCTTCAATCAAGGCCCTGTGTCCCCTGTGGCGAGATGCAACTGCATAGCTCCCTAGAGCCCCAGAGCTAGAAGCTTCCAACAAGTCTCAAGGAGAGCCTGTGCCAGCTATAAGGCACAAGCAAATCTCAGCCACATCAAAGCCAAGTGTTTGTCACCCAGGAGTTGTGAGCAGGGACAGGAGGAACAATATCTTGTTAACCTTTTTTCCTGCAGGCATTTTGCCCTCTGGCTTGTACTTTCTGCTGCACTGTACTCGTCCTTGAAGAAATAAGATCTTCTGCAGTGCAGAATATAAATCATTTTTTTTTAAAGGAAGAGTCAAATATAACAGGTAGCTGTCCAGACCTGTTTTAAAAGGTTAAGCTCCAGCTCAGCACAGAAATAACACCCCATTGGCTTTTATCACATAAACCTGGCCACAGAGCCCAAATGCATGATGGTGCTGAACATGGTTTCCCATTGTTATCTCATTAAGCCCATTAACTATGTAGGAAAGAAAATACCTTCACATCTTGGACCTGGTTGAAACTATCAGGGAACAGATTAGAGTTAATTAAGGCTCTGAACTCTGCAGACGCCAGCTGGGGAGGCTCCCAATGGAACCCAGGTTCACACCTGTCACAGACCAGCCTTCAGAAAGCCGAGGTGGACACTGACAGCCCCCGGCTCCCTGGTGCTGCAACACTGGATGTCTGATCTATAGCTCACGCATCTGGATCAAGAGATAAGCTGCACCTCAGATATGGAAAGCAGTGAGCTCCAAGCAGAAACGGTGCAGGGCCCTCGCTGGTGCTCCGGAAATTGCTAGGGGTTCCAGGCCGCAAGGCGAGACTGCTAAGTTGCTTCTGGCGAGTTGGAAAGAGCTTATCAATTATTCATGCAACTGGATAAACAGGGATTTTATCTTGTAGCATGAATCAAGAGATAAAAATTCCATTTCAAGAGGAGGGGCAGAAACTAAACCCTGAATGTTAATTGTAACTGGAGAAAAGGAAGGAGGTGGAGGAGTGAGTGCTTCTACCTGGGTTATGCTAGGGGTTCTTGGAAGATTCCCTCCATTTTGTCCCCCAAATTCTGCTTCTCCCATACCCAACACCCCCACACCAGACAACCCAATGGAAAGGAAACAGCACCACTTCCTCCCTGAACTCAGCTTGCCTCTGTCAGGGTACCCTCCACACCTCATAAGCTGGTGGTTTGTTGACCCCCTCCCAGACACCAGCACCTCTAAGCTCTGCTCCAAGACCCAAATCCTAAACAGAAGGAAATTTTCAAGCAGCTAGCTAACAAGATTAAAGCAAAATTAACAGCAGTTAACAGAGAATATGGGTCCTGCCCTCCACGCTGTGGTCTAGACAGAATGGTAACCAACATTCAAAGTATTACGGCCAAAGAAAGAACATAATTTCCCAGACCTGGTAGCATGGGTCTGTCACCCCAGCTACTCAGAAGGCTGACGGAGGAGGATCTAAAGTTGAAGTGCTACCTGGGCTACAGGTGAGTTCAAGGTCAGCTTGGATAACTTAGGGAGACCCTGTCTCAAATTAAGAAAAAGAGAACTGCAGGTGCAGCTCAGTGACAGAGTACTTGCCCAGCACATGTACAGCCCTGATCTCCATCCACTGAGATCGCTCAGAAGGTCAAAGTGCTTGTCACCAAGCCTGACCACCCAAGTTCAGTGCCCCAGACCCACATGATATAGAGAACCAACTCCCACAAGTTGTCCTTGGTCCATCCCAGGCACACTATGGCATGCACACACCCGTAGACATATAGTCACAAAATAAATAAACGTAGAAGAAAGTTTTAAGGATCTTATTTGTCCCACATCTCCCTCCTACCCACAGCCTTGCCCCAACAGTCCCTTAAAGGCTTGGAAAGTAACCCAAAAGATGGAGATGGGAATTTGGTGGTTTATTTTGGCATTGGATTTGACCACAGCTTAAAGATATATAGAGATGATGGAGACTACACGGCTGTAGCTACAGTTAGAAAGGGTTAGGGAGAGGCAGGGCAGACAATAGTAGAGACGAATCTGACATGTCCAGGGTCACAGGTTGTCTCTGGCTAGAAGTATATATGACTTCATTTTCTTTCTTCATTCTACTTTCTCTGTATTTTCCAAACAGGATATTGGGAGCACTGTTAATTTCATAATGGGAGAGAAATAATAAACCTTGTGCCTTTAAGACACTGTATTAGGAACGCGTATTGATTTTCACATGGGAGGATAACAGTACACTTTATAACTGGCTGTATGAAGTGACACTAACTGACTTGGCTTTTATTTTTTTCTCTCCCTCCTATAAAGCAAAAGAATCTATCTCAATAGGTTTGTCCTTTCTTGGCACCAGCTGGTAGATGGGAAAGAGGGTGGGCAGGTAGACTCTGCCTGGAGTGACCACCCTGTAAGCTTGTGCAGGTGTGAGAATATGGGGCCTGGCCCACACTGAGGTCGAAGTGAAGTAGCATCCAAGGTCCGGAAGGGTCAGGAGTCCCAATTCTATGGGGATATCCAGCCACTTTCCTGGCCCTGTGGCTACTCCTATGAGGGACACGTGGCCTGCCTTTGTGGAAAGGTGCCCCTTGAGGACCAGGACTGGGATGTACCTCCACAGTTTGGGGGCTGGCAATCCAAGGTTAAGTTAATGAACCTTTGAGTTCATTAATGGGTTATTACTAATAACTTAGTGGTGCCCGGCCACTCACCACTCGTCTGTCCACCACCCCCCCCCGCATCTAAATCCCAGTCCATTCATCCACCATCTAGCCCTCCATCCACTCACCTATCCGTCCTCTCATCCATCCGCTTCTCTACCATCCAGCCACTCACCTGTCCATCCATCCTCCATCTACTCATCCATCCTCCCATTCATCCACTCATCTATCCATTCATCCCCATCCATCCACTCACCTATCCACCCTCCCATCCACCTACTCATCTGCCCATCCATCCACTCAACTGTCTAACTATCCAATGATCTACTCATCCATCTAAGCCCCAATCCATGTATCTACTCATCTATTCATCCATCTACCCACCCATTCACTCACCTGTCCGTCCATCCACCCACCCATCCATCCATTCAGCCATCCATCCATCTACTTATCCAAGCCCCAATCTATTTATCTACTCACCTACCCATCCATCCACTCACCATCTAAGCCCCAGACCATCCATCCATCCATTCTGCCATTGCTCCACCCAGTAATCCATCCTTTCGTTCAAGCACCTCCACTAAATAGACCCTCCAGTGTGACCACCTTCCCACCACCATATACACAATAACTAGACAGAGCAAGAAGACAAAAGACTGAGATCAGTACAAGAGCTGGCTAGGGAAGTCCCCAGCAGCCCAAGCGGTTTCCACACCCCAACTCCCAAGAATCAGGTGGACCAGAAGCCACTCAGGATCTAGAAGTTTGGGGGCAGGCTGAGGAGCCAGACTTCCAAGCTCTGGACCGTTCCCAGCTAGGCTTCATTGCACACCAGCCATGCAACCTTCACCTCCTCTCCATGGAGTTTCAGGGTCTCAGAAGGCTGGAGTCCGCACTGGCCTGGATCTCACTTCAGCCAGAGCAGCCCAGGAGGTTGCCCTGGATGTGTACTTGGTTATTGGATAACCAAGCTCGGCACCATTTCTTTGATCAGACATCCTTGATAACAAGCAGAGGAAACAGACCGTTTCATAGCAAGATTTCAGGAGATCCAACCTTCCCAAGGGAAGAGAAGAACGAGGCGTTGCTCCTGCACTGACTTCCCATCCACCAGCCCTAGACTTTGGTATGAGAGGAGGGTGGAAAGCACAGGTGGAGAAGGAAGTCTGGTGTCCTCACCCCCCTTGAGACATCTGACTCATTGCCAACCCACTCATACCACTGTCTGCCCACAGCTAGAACCCCCTGTGTCTACCCCAAGCCCCAAGAAGCTCTGACCCCTGGGGAGTCCAGAAAGCAGAGCTCTCACTGCCCAGATGCAGTTGAGCCCTGGGAGGCCGCTCACCACCACAGGGCAGGACTCAGATAATGTCTTATAAGACCCACTTTAAACCTTCCCGAGTGATTATCCTACAGCTAAGAGAGCGGTCAGGAGCAAGTGGGGCACTCTTCCTCTAGCAGAGGCATGCAACTTTTTCCTTCTCCTCTCCTCTCCCCTCCTCTCCTTCCTTCCTTTTTCTTTCCTCCCCCTCCACCTCTTTCCTTCCTCCTTCCCTTTCTTCTTCTCTCTCTTGTTCGTTTTTAATGTGTTACTTATTATTTTTATTTTATGTGTATGAGCGTATTGCCTGCATGTATGGAAGTCCACCAGTGTCGTGCAATGTCCGTAGAGGTCAGAAGAAGGTATTGGATCCCCTGGAACTGGAGTTATGGATGGTTGTTAGCTGCCATGCGGGTGCTGGGAATTGAACCTCGGTCCTCTGCAAGAGCAGTCAGTGCTATGAACCACTGATCCATCTCTCCAGCCTGTTGTCATTCTTTTAAAAGTCACATTTGAAGCCACAGGTGAGTCTTAGCTTCACTTCATTCTCTGATTTGATTTCCTCATAACTCAGGAGAGTCTTCTCCAAATACTGTGTGGTGTGGCTGTGTCCTCTGGTGGAAGTGACCATCACCATCTTGAATCAGAGCAGCAGTGAATAACTACAGGAAACCCTCAGGAAAGGGGCCTGTTGACACTCCCTCCTAGGGATGGGGGAAGATTCTTGCAAGCCCCTCCTGGAGGTTACATAAAGAATTGACTGGCTGAGGGGGATTCTTAGGTAGCACAGTCGCCTGTAGGTCACCCGGAGACTCTTGATGGTACAGCTTTATGAGCTGTCCATACTGTGGGTGGGACTCTTCGGTGCTGTAGCTACAAGTAAGCCGTCCAAAGACTTGGTTGGTAGAGCTGCCTGTGAGTTGCTCATGCCCCTGTAAGTAACTCCCCTAAACTCATGGGCTCCCCAAACTGCACTTAGATGGAATTCTTTCTAGGGCCTACTGGTGCATGCTCTGTCTGCAGCAGTCTCCCCAGAAGTCATGTGACACATTAACTATCTTCTTTCTTTAACTGTTGGGGTGGGGACGTCATCATGCGTGTGTGATGGTCAGAGGTCAGAAGACAACTTTCTGCAGTCAGTTCCCTCCTCTTACCTCTTACAGGTCCCAAGGGACGCAACCTCCAGGCCCCAGGCCTGCAAAGCGAGCACCTATCTACCACTGAGCCGTCTCACTGGCTCTCTCGGGCTTACTTTTCTACTGTTCCGTAGTGAGGGTTGCATTGTCTCTGAACAGCTAAGCTCCAGCTAGCTCACCCTCCCTGTGTTTCTTCCTCCTGAGCCCCTTTGCCCTTTCCAGCCACCCCCGCTGTCCTGACTACTGCTCCCTCAATCTCCTGCCACCCAGCTGTGTGGGCTGGAGACACTAGTCCAAACTCAGAACTCATTTTTCCTGTGCTGGGGCTGGAGAAATGGCTGTAATACAGAGCTAACAAGGACGACGGGATGTAAGGAACACAACAGGTGGCCACCCAGTGTTCTCAGTAATCAACAGTTCTCACTGAGAAATCAGCCAGTACAACTATCACGCCCGCCATCCTCTGCGGGAGAGCTTCTACTCTGAACAGCAGCGCAGTATGTTCTGAAAGCACCGAATTATGACTCCACCCTGAGACACCCACGTAACAACCCTTTTCCCACAAAAAAGCACTAATATTTGAATCCCTGTCCACATGTGGGGCTCGGAAATGCCTGAATTCAGAAGGCAAAAAGAGGGCAGTCACCGATGGTGCTGGGCAGAAGAGCGAGTCATCCTTATCTGTAATGGTAAATTTTGCAAATTTATGGACACATAATTGCCACAAATCATCACAATTATGCAATTATAAATAATCACCATGCACAGCTCTCCTCTGGCCTGAGAGCCAACCCCCACCCGCAAACTTCCTGTGACAGGCACAGCTTGCACGGATCTGGGCTTCAGCAAGCCCACCTCAAGCCTCACGCTGTGCTCAGTAACCACAGACACCAGAAAAAATGGCACCTTTAGAGGGAGATTGATCGCTTCGCTGCCCTCACATCACAGCCCCACTGGGCACTTTTGCTTATCTCTGTTGCCGCTGCAGAAGAAGAAAATTACAACCTCAAGGAGTCCTGGACTTGGGGATCTGGGGGTGAAGATGAGGGTTCTTGCGGTTCCTGAGTGCCTCACCTCAGTTTCTGTAAGAAGTTTAACAGAGAGGTGGTTGGGGCTGGAGAGATGGCTCAGCGGTTAAGAACACTGACTGTTCTTGATAGAAGACCCACGTTCGAATCCCAGCACCCACAGCCTCTTCTGTCCTCCTCGGGCACTGCATGACACTTACCTACATGCAGGCAAGACACACACATAAAATAAACATAATAAATAAAAATTTTTTAAACTTTAAAAGAGGGGTGGTGCCGTGGGTCTCCTCTGGGATGCTCTGCCCACAGAACTGGGACAGGTCACCCTATAAAACCTCTGGAAGTGCAAGCTAACTGCTCAGATCTGCCTTAACTCTTCCTCAGAGGGACAGCCCTTCCCGCCCCCCTTCTCCTTCACCCCCTCTCCCTATCCCTCATCTCTTTCTTCCTCTGTCCCGTCCATTCCTTCCCCGGGCACCCCCCACCCCACCCCCTTTCTACATCCTTTCTGTCCTCCCAGCTCATGGCAACACAAGGAGCTGGTCCTTGGGATCCGCACCTCCAGCCCTGGCACCCACTCCCAGTTCTGAGTTGCCCGGGTGTTCCATGTGGATAGAAGCGGTCAGGATACTTTCTCAACCACGTGATTCTCTTCCTTCCCTTCATAAAATCGTAACTTGCACCGGTCTACCGGTCTCCTTCCCAGGTGATCGCATACCTTTATCAAAGCCTGCCTGCCTGCCTGGGGCGTCAAGGGGACCAGTTGGGGGCATTCTGTCTGTTCCCACAGCTGCTTTGCCTCCGAGCTGCCACCCTAAACTGACTCACTCCCAGGAGCCCTATGGGGTGGTGGCAGGAGGAGGAGTTGGGGTGGGGGAGGAAACCCGTCCCAGTCATCCCAGCCGGCTCCGGGCTTGCTAATTACAGAGAGCAGTACCGGCTGCTGGGTCCCGCCTTGGCCACTTTCACTCGCTCCTGGGTTTTCTTGGGCTCTGCGTCGATGCGACTTTTCCGAGGGTTATCTGGAAGGCCTGAAAAGAAACTTCAGGGACCCAGGAACCAGAGCGGCTAAGAACTTTTTGCACCCCCAGGCCCTTGACCGTCCTGGGAACCGCCTGGCCAGGAGTGCGCTCGGGTGCGAGGAGCGCACAGCTCTGGCTTGGAGAGCGTGTGGAGAGGCCTCCTTGCCCCTTGGAAGCATTCTCGAGGACGCAAGGACCCGGGGCGCAGGAAGGCTCGTCTGGGGGTGTGAGTGGCAGCCGCTGCCGCGCCCTGGCCCTGTGCGCGGCACCAAGACAGTCTCCACCTCTTCTGGCAAGTTGGACATCTGAGTGCGCGGCTCGGCTCTCCACCATCTCCATCCTGCCAGCCCGAGCGAGGCTGAGCGCCGAGGGGCACAGCACCCAGCCCACCCGCATCTCCAAGGCCCGTGCCGCCCTGCACATCCCGTTGGCGCCCAGCGGCCCTGCTAGCCCGAACGGGATGCCAGTGGCCTTGCTCCCCTACGCGTGCGTCCTGGTACTCTTGGGAGGTAGGTGCTATCTCTCCCCAGTCAGCTTGCCACCTGAAGTAGGAAACTCTCTGTCTCGCGTTCCGAGGGCCCTTGGGGACTCACTGGGCCTGAGGACCTGGCTGGTGATACTAGGTACTGGGCCTTGTGAATCCTTTTTCCAGGCTCTCATGGTCAGCACCTGTGGCATATTCAAGATCTTTCTAGGCTCAGCTGGAGGAACCGGACCACTGGGCAGTGTGTGGAGCGTTTCAGGCTTCGTGCCCTTAGAGCCCAGCCTCTGGGTATCCCGAGCAACCTTTTATGTCCCGGCTCCAGGAGGATGCGGGAGTATCCCAAGCCCACCAAGTCCCTTGGGCAAGGGACAAGCCCCAGGTCTCTAGACCAGGATGTTGGTGGATCTTGCCCACTGAACCCGTGGGAGCATAAGACTGTATCCTGAGGCATGGTTGGAAGAGAACCATGGATTTTTCCTGGCACAGGTTGGTACCCAGCAGGCCTGGTAGTGGGGGACTCAGGGGACTTCAGGGACCCTGTTAAAGAGGCAACACCTTCTCTAGGACTTACGCTATAGGGCTCATGCCCTCCTGATGACTTAGGGGAAGAGCTCTACAGATAACCAACTAACTGTGGTTAGTTGCCCTATGCATTGTGGGGGCCCAGGTGCCACTGGCAAAATTGAGGATACCAACCATAGGCACTGAAGTGTGTTCAACACAAGGCTCACCCCCAATCACCCTCCTGTGGTGCAAGGTTAAGAATTCTGGCCCCAGTCAGAGCCTGTGGCTTACTCCTCTGTCTGTGTGCCTATCCTTCAGCTCTGAACCTCAGCCTTCTCATCTGTGAGCTGAGCTTGCAAACCCCACCCTCTGGCCAGGATTACTGTGAGGTGCAGAGGGCAGGTCGGAGAGCCCTTAGCTTGCCACCCTGCACTGCCTGGTATGCATCACCTCTCCAGGGCACAGCAAATGGGTGTCCTAGGTTCTGAGGACCCACAAGAGGACATGGTCCTGGGCATCTCAACTCATTTCACAAGTAGTTCTGGGCACCATAGCTCTTCCACACAGCCTTTCCCTCTAAGCCCCAAATTGCTGCACAAGATATTTTGAGAAAAAGATGAAGGAGGCTGAAGGGAAGTCAAGGGTGGAGCATGCTTGTGGTTTGAGGAGTTGTAGATGCATGCATCCAAGATACATCCATCAAGACCTGTTTTCCCTGCCTGAGTGGAAATCAGAGGTCTCACAGTTAGCCCTCAAGACAGAGTCCCATCTTAGCCAAAACAAGCCCGGACAGACCTGCTGACTGGCTGATGCGTAAGCACGGGAGGAGTATGACGGAGAAGCTGATGCTGGGTGTTGTGGCGGAAACTGCATCTTCTCCACACCTCTGACTCTCCCTAAGCTCAGGGGACTGGGCAGACCAGAGCAGGGACACATTACCCCAGAAACCTACAGTCCCAGCCGCAGTGTGGGACTGTTATCTTTGGCAGGCCCCAACCTTCTCGCCATGCCAATAAAAGCACTGAAGTGTAGCACTGAGGCTTGCTGGAGGTGAGTCCTGCTGCCTTGTTCCTTGTGACCTTTCACCACAGCAAGTCAAACTCCATAGGAGAGAAACTAATATCTCCAAGTGGGGTGATGAGCTGGGAGTCTTTGGGTCAGACCCTGAGGGCTCTGCTTCTCAGCTCCCAGTGCTAAGCCGACACCAGGCACCATGTTCCACAGCTTTGATCAAAATCCTTTCCACCATTGGTGGTACCACCAGATGGTGAGGTCTCCTGGATTACCGAAAGGGAACAAAACTCAGTTGTTAATCCTTCAATTACTTACATAACTTAGGTACCTGAGCTGAAGCGTGCCTCAACTTCATCTCCAGGTTCTGAAAACTTCGGATGGAATCGCACACCAACCACTCTGCCAAGGAAGCTTGGATTGCACAAGCACACACACGTGCATCCACACACCCAAGGTTTTACAGCCTCAGCACTGTTGACACAGGGAGCAAGTTTCTTTGTTGGGGGAGGGCCTTTCCTGTGCGTGGTGGCTCCTGAGCAGCCCTTGTTGTTGAGTTCTACCTGCCCGGTGCCCATGGCACTGCCCCTCCCAGTCATGAGATCCCAAAAGTATCTCCAGATCTTGGCAGGTGTCTCCTGGGGGAAGGGGTAATTGCCCCCAGTTGAGAAGTACTGGTCTGGCTAGATCAACTCCATTGGGTAGGTTTTCACAGGAATCTTTGTCCAAATTACTGGGTTGGATGGATTTTGTTATTCTTGCTCTGCGCAATCAGGAAATCAAGGGCACAGTGGGGGCCTGAGGAAAACGACGCAGCCCAGGTGGTTTCAGATTGGGACGTTGGTTTTTCCCATTTGTTCCCTCTTGGTCTGTGTTTGAAAATGCCCTCGTTGGAAGATGACAGACGGGAGGCTGTGGTACATGCAGTTACCCATGATGCCAGATGTGTCTCAGGCCGGCCCTCTGGCTGTTAGCCCCAGTTCCTCCACAGCAATTTCTGGCTTTAAAAGAAAAAATCTTATTCAACAATATATGCCTTGAGGGGGTGGGGATGAGAAACCTCAGATTCATGTGGTTTTTTCATACCCTTCCTATTCTGTGCATAGGGGCTCTAATTTAGGTCTCGCTTTTACGTCTAGCTGTCTGCTTTGTGATGCCAGTTCCCATTCAGATATAGACTACTGGGGAGGGGTTGTAGGCTATCCCATAATAAACTGGTTTTGATGGTAACCTTTATTTCAAAACCAAGTATCAAATGGGGAGGAAAGGGCTAGGGAGGTGGCTCAGTGGATAAAGCACTTGCCATGTAAGCATGAGGACTTGGCATCTGATCCTTGGCCCTGGCATAAAAGCTGGGTGCAGCAGTGGCAGGAATCTGTAACCCCAGCATTGGGGAGGTGGAGACAGGAAGAGCTTGAAGTTCGTTAATCAGCCAGTTTTCCAAATTGGTGAACTCCTGGGTTCAGTGAGAGATCCTAAGGTGGAGAGTGATGGAGGAAGATTGCCATCAACCTCTGGCTTCCACATGAACACTGTGCCTACACAAATACACGTACACACACACACACACACACACACACACACACACACCACCACTAGGTAAGAAAATTAACTTAAATATACTTCTCCAAGGATCCAACGGGAATAGAAGTCGGTGATTGTGTTAATTTTTTAAAACAAAGAAAATTATCAACAGAAGCTTCATTTTGTACTTGGCAAGTGGCAGGCAAATCATCCCGGCCAGCTGTTTCACTTCTCTTCTGACGGAGGCCGCAATCTTGAAATTCAAAACAACCAGCTCGAGGCAAATACAGCAGCTTCCTTGATTTTAAAGCCATCTGGATGGCAAACCAGTGAGAGGCTACATGTGAAGAAATATTTGTGCAACGTATTGGACGTTAACTGTGCTAATGAAAGCTTTAAGCCAAAATGAGCTCCTGATAAGCCTTCCGAGATACAGTGGTTCACTGCTGAAGTCGGTCTGCAAAATGAAGATCAATAGCTCAATGCAAAGGGGAAGGGAGGCTATTAAATTCAACTTGAACTTGAGAGCGGCTAAGCTGAGCTTGGGGCACTCTAGGGAAGGAATGGAATTCTGAAGTTGGATCAGAGGATGCTGATAAGCTATGCTGGGCCATTGGGTCCTTCTGTTCCTTTCATGGGCCTCTTGTGTGAAGTCCACCTCTGACCCCCACCCCTCTTGAGTTTTCAAATTGCGTCCAAAAGACCCTCAAACAGGAAACCACACCTGGGAAATGAGAGACACAGCAAAGAGGTAACAGTGACAGTATCACAGGGAAAACCTTGCCCCAGAGGATGTCAGTTTGATTGGCTGGAAAGATGGCCATTGGTCCAGTGAGCCCTGGGACAGTTGGTGGAGACAGATTGGTGTCCATCATGGCATCTGCCTGTGCCCCATGTTTGGATGTAGACCCCACCCAGGCTTTATTACGTTCCTGTCTCTCATTGGACACATTCAGCCTCTCTAGACCTGTGACCCTATCAGTGATTTGAGAATGACAGTTATGACCTCACATACTGGAATCTACCACTGTCATCTGTGTCCTTGTGTGTACAGTAGGGATGGAGATGGCTGATAAGGGAATTGTCAGGGCTGGAGCAATGGCTCAGCAGCTGATAGTGTGTATTGCCCCCGTCTGTGACTCCAGCTCCAGGGGATCTGATGCCTCTGGACTCCAGCATACACACACACACACACACACACACACACACACACACACACACACATGCATACACACAATTAAAATGAATATTTAAAAAGAGAGAATCTTAATTTTAGCACTCAGGAGGAAGAGGCAGGCAGATATCTAAGAGTTCTAGGCCAGCCTGGTCTGTATAATGAGTTCCAGGTCAGCCAGGCCTATGTAATGATACCCTGTCTCAGAAAACAGAGAGAGAGAGAGAGAGAGAGAGAGAGAGAGAGAGAGAGAGAGTTGTCAAGCAGAGAGGCTTCCAGTAGGTCTCAAGCCAGCAAATGTGTATTGGGTGCACCATTGCTCCATCACTGGTGTTACTGGTATTTTGTTTGATGCATCATCACTGATTATTTTTGAGACAGGGTCTCCCTGTAGCCCCAGCTGTCCTGGAACTTGATATGTAGACCACACTGACCTCAGTCTCACAGAGATCCACCTGTCTCTGCCTCCCGAGTGCTGGGATTAAAGGCGTGCGTCACCATGCCGACCTTCATCACTGGTATTAGATGGTAAAGACAGAGGGATCCATCAGACAGCTCTCTGCCCAAGTGAGAATCAGAGTCAAGCAGGACAGCTAAGTCTTCAAGAAAGAAGCAATCTCAAGAATGTCAAGCACCACACAGGACAGGCCCAGGGTCCTCTTGCCAGGGCTGGAAGGTTAAAGAACAACAATGCTCCCCGAAAAGGTGTCAGGTGACCCAGAACGGAAAAAGCAGGTGGAGTGAGCTGAAGGAACAGAAGGGATGTCACATGGAAGGCCTGGCATGAACAACGACCTGGGTACAAAGGAGGACAGATGCGCTTGTGGAGAGAGAAGGCTGTGGAGATGATGAGAAGAAGCCAGTGAGGATGAGGTCCAGACAAGGTCAGAAGTCGGCAGGACCTAGACCCCGAAGGATCATGGACCATCAAAAAGGAGTTGGACTTCATGGCAAAGGCCACAGAGAGTACGCAGAAGGGGTTGTGAGGAGAAGCATCAAGTTCCATCACTGGATACGTCCTGACGCAGGCTAGATGGTACAGTGGACATTGATGGCTGCAGAGCTAGGCTTCCGACCCTGGGAGTCTCTAGTTCTACAGTTAGGACCCTCACACGTCCTCACTGAAGTGCAGGTTCAGAGCTGGCAGCAGGCCGTGTGTGCTAAGCGCTCACTCTGTACAGCAAGACCCAGGCCAGGTTGGAGCTTACCACAGCATCAGGGGCCGTTCTTTTCATTTTCAACATCCCTGGAAGGCAGCAGACATCACTCCCATTTAACAGATAAAGAAACCAAGGCACAGAGACTGATCCGAGAACAGCTATGCGTGGATGCAGCTAAACTCATTAGTAAAATTGAGGATCTCCACTGGCAGGCAAAGCTGGTGCAGTCTGTGCCTCTTTCCCCTCACAGCGTTGACCTCAGTCTTCTGGTCTATGAAACGGGAAAATCATAGTACCCAATGGACACCATCCAACAGCCCCAGTGGTCTGGCCCTGCTTGCTCATTTCATTTCACCCACCCAGAAGGGACGCATGGCCTGTGTGTGGATGTCAGAGGAAACTTTCAGGAGTCAGTTCTCTCCTTCCACCATCTGGGTTCTGGAGATTGAACTCAGATCATCAGGCTTGGTGGCAAGCACTCTTACCCTCTGAGCCGTCTTGCCAGCCCCCATCTTCCTCTTTGCTTGAAGACTCTAATGCAGATTCCTTGCAGTGGAATTACTGTGGCCAAAGCTGTGTGTTAAGTACATCCCCTCACCTTCCTTCTGCAGAGCTGCTGTGGCTGGGCTCCTGTGGATGGCATGTATCAGGAGCAGTTCTCATCCCCACCTAGCCCACCACCATCACTCTTTATAAGTCTTGCTAATGGCGATGTCTGGCTGGTCTGTGTTCTTGCCATGAATGTGGAGAAGCATTGGTTAGGTTTCCTGGACCCCTATGATGCTTTTCCTATGAATGGACTGGTCAGATATTTTGCCCATCTTTATGCTAGATTTTAAGCAGAATCCTTGTCCTCGGGTGTGTGTGGGGTATGTGTGTGTGTGTGTGTGTGTGTGTGTGTGTGTGTGTGTGTGTGTACATGCCACTCTGTACATGTGGAGGGCGGAGGACAACCTCGGCTTTTGGTCCTTACCTTCCACCTTGCTTGAGACAGGGTCTCTTCTTGTATGCCTCTGCGTACATCTAGGCAGCTGGCCATGTGCTTGCAGGGATCCATCTCCTGTGTCCCATCTCCCACAGGGAGATCACAGATTCTCATGCTGTGCATCCAGCCTTACACAGGTTCTGGAGATTCTAACTCAGGTCCTCACACCTGAGCAAGTGCTCTTACCTACTGAGCCCTGAATCCTTCCTGTGGATTCTCCAATGTGTATTGCAGTGTTTGCAGCTCACCCTCCATTCCCAGTAGCCTCCCCAAAGAGAAAGTCTGCTCCTCTGTCCTGGTGTAGGCCTGCCATGGAGCTCCCTGTGGCTTTCCCAGAGAGATAGCCTATCTTGCCTCATAAATGCCCATTTCTGGGAAGAGAGACAGAAACAGGGAAAGACACAGAGAGAGAGTCAAAGAGAAACAGAGAGTCAGAGAGAGAGAGAGAGAGAGAGAGAGAGAGAGAGAGAGAGATTTCTTAGACACAGCTCCAGTGCTGTGCTGCATACCCAACCCAGCCACTCGTTTGGCCTTTATAGCTTCACTTTACCATGAGGAGAGAGTCAAGGGGCCACACATTCAAGCCATCCTGACTGGCGGTCAAGGTGTGCCAGCCGACCAATAAGATTTGTGCCTCAGCTGCCCCCATACAGTGAACGTGCAGAGAAAGTCCATGCAAGGTCCTGTTCCTGGCAGCTGCTTAAAAGAACCTTCACTTGAGGGAGGTCTAGACCCAGGAGCCACAGCGTCCCTGCTTCTGTGTGGCCCACTGGGGAAGGCTGCTGTGGGGAGACTGCTGAGAAATGCTACTAAGCAATGTCTTGAAAATCCCTCAAGGAGATGCTAATCTGAGAGTTCAAGGAAGAAGTTTCCTAATCATCTGCCTACAGAGACTGTTTGAAAATTGAACTGCCAGGGTTTGGATCCCAGCTACCCCATAGACTTGCTCACGGTCTCATCCTTCCATGCCTCAGTTTCCTCCTTTGAAAAACAATGTCTAACAATGTCTAAGGAGGTGAGACTGCCCATGTGAAACACTCAATGTCAGGCATGGCACCAAGTCCTCAACAGATGTCACTCACAGCATCACTGTGAGTTACAGTCCCAGGACCAGGCTGTACTGTGTCCTGGGTATAACTTTAAGGCACCCTGGGACATCAGGAGCATGACTGAGGAGGGGATAAAGGTGACAGCTGGACTGGTCACAGGAAGATGGGTGTGCAATAAAGGTCATGAGTCTCAATTCCTGACCCCAGTGCCACAGGGTCTCAGGTTGGCCTGGACTTGAGATGTAGCCAAAGAGACCCCTGCAGGGAGGATGGCACCAGGGGTTTCTGGAAAGTGGGGATTGCAGAAATCACGTGATCATTCGCCTGTGGAGAGGCTATTGGAACAGAGTCAAGCCCTAGTCAAGGAGGCCAGGAGACCCAAGCCTAGACCCCAACAGTAGGTAATGACGTAAATACATTTTGAGGGAACTATGCAGAATTACATAAAATATATTCAGAAGTTTGGATGGCGTGGGAATACATAGATGGAGCATGGTGTTTATTTTATCCTAATTATATTTTCCTTTATTAAAAAAAACTAAAGAAAATATGAAACGAGTAGCTATTTGGGGAGATAGATTATGGATGATTTTTCTCTATTTGATTTTTTTTCTCCAATGAAGTCGGTCTCATATAGGGCTGGAGGGCTTCTAGAGAAACGAACTGGGTGTTCAGTCTCACGGGTTTGAGAGGACTAACAGGAGGGGCTGGTTAGAGCTCTGAGGGAGGCATGTAGGGAAGTGTATTAGTTACATTTCTTGTGACTATGAGAAAAGCAGCTTAAGAGAGGAAGGAAGGGTTTACCTGGGCTTACCACTCCGGGGTACATGGGGAAGGGCATGGCTGCAGGGTGGTGAGGTGACTGGTCACGTTGCACCTCAGTCAGGAAGCAGAGAGAAGCAAATGCTGGTGCTCAGCTCACTTTCTCCTTTTTATACAGCCCAGGACCCCAGGCCGTGGGATAGCGCCACAAAGAGTTAAGGATGGTCTTCTCACCTCAATTCACCTAATCTAGAACCTTCCACACAGGTGTGCCCAGGGGCTTGTCCCCTTGGTGATTCTACATTGTCAAGGTGATAATTACTGTCACCCATCACAAGAAATGACACTTGGCTGGCCACAGAGTGGGCCTTGGTGTTGGGAGTGGGATCACCCGGGTCCTGGGGGTTCTAGGCAGGAGGGATGTTCTTAGGGAGACTGGTATTCCTGGTTACTAGAGAAGAAGTTGACTGAGATGTTTGGATAGGGTCCTGTGTCCTTCCTGCTATTATGAGAGGGCACTGCTAGAGGTGCCCGTCCCCACTGTAGTGGACAGGCCTTTAGAACTGGGAGATGGTGACCCAGGCCAGACTGTAACTGTGGATGGGTCTATATCAGCAACGTCTGACATCTACTGGGTATCTGCCCTTATAAAGGAGCTTTGTAGAGTTGCCTCATGACTCTCTTGTAGTCTAGGTTCTGCTCTGACCAACAGTGGACACCCGAGACAGTGTCCTGGGCTAGGATGCTGCAGAATGGCAGGAGCCCATGAGGATTGCAACACAATGGAATCTCAGTTGCTCGGGAGCCCCAGAGCTTGTGAGTCTGGAATCAATCAGCATAGACCTCACTGCTCCTGGGTGATCCTGAGATGCTAGGAGTCCCCTCCACATGGGCAGCCCAGAGACACTAGTTGCCCACTGCTAAGAAAAGCTAGGAAGGCAAAGTCCTTCACCAAAGCCGGGAAGCACTAGCCTGCTGTAGCAGCGGAAGGGTTCTGCTCTCTCCCCATCCCTACCCCAGTCTTAAGCCCTGCTCGGCTTAAGATCCAGCTTTATGGACCAGCAATGGCTTTGCCTCCTGGACTCCAGTCCCCTGTGTGTCTCCCCATTGACTGCAATCCTAGAGGGTCCATCAGTCCACCTCACTCCGCCTGGGATATGAACCTCCAGCTAAGCCAGTAAGATGTTTGCTGCAGGGACCAGGTGCTCAGGGCAGTCACACAGGACATGCTGGGAAACTGCAGAGCGGTTTCCTCCAGCTGGATTTCAAGAGCTTCCCTTAGTCCAGTGAGTGCCACCCACGCCCTTCTGAAGAAGTCCCCCGTGGCTTCTGTTGGTTTCAATGAAAACCCTTATGTCCCTAGTGTCCTTTGAGGGATCACACTCTTTCGAATAGTGAGCCAAGTTCCATGCCACGAGCCCTCATTTTAACAATCCCCAGAGCATGGCGTGGGTTTAAAATATGTATGTATGAGCTGGGGCAATGGCTCTGTGGGTAAAGCACTTGCTGTGCAGCCGTGAGGACTTGAGTTTGGATCCCCAGAACCCACATGAAGCTGAGCACAGTTATACATGTCTGTAGTCCCAACACTCCTGTGGGAAATAGGAGGTAAAGACTGGAGAGTATTCAGAAGCTTGCAAGCCAGCCATCCTGTTTGTCATATGAAGTACAAACAAGAGAGTCCATCTCAGACCGGGTGTAACACAAGGACCAACATCCAGGACTGTTTTGATTTTCACACATGCTCCATGGCACATGTGCGCCTGTACTCACACATGAACACGCACACATGCACGAGAGAGACAGACAGAGACAGAGACGGAGAGATTTAAAAATATATCTAAGGTTCCCTCCAGGAGCCTTAATACTAAATTACACAGCAGGGAAGAGAAATGCAGTAGTTCACACTGAGCCCCACTCTCTTCCCCCGAGTGTGCATAAATCCAGGGCAAGCCAGGAGTGTGTTTAGCTTGGAACCACTAGTGACCACAGCAAACAAAACTGCTTGTTGTTGGAAATGTGCAATTAGACTTGACTTAGCACGTGTCTTTTGTGGCTGGGTATGGTTGCTAGACAGTTGGAAACCAAAGTCTACTGTTTGGCCCGTCAACATTAACCCAAGCCTGACAGGTACCAATTTCCTTCCCAGAAACCTGTAGTTACTGAAATAGAAACCATCTTGCTCATAGGCAAAAGTGTCTGGGTTTTGACTGCAAGCAGTACTTGGGTGTGTTGGGACTCTGTCTTAGTATTTCTCTGTTGCTATGATAAAATATCCTAACAAAAACAACTTAAGGAAGGGCAGGGTTTACTTTGACTCCCAGTTCAAGGGACAGTCCATCAAGTCAAGGCTGTAGGAACTTAAGGCAGCTGGTCACATCACATCCACAGTCAGGAAGCAGAGAGTGATGGATGCCAGAACTCAGCTCACTTTCTCCTTTTATAATCTAGGACCCCATCCAGGGAATGGTGCCACCCACAGTGGGTGGGTCTTCCCACCTCAGTTAACCGGATGAAGATAACCCCCTGACCAACATGCTGCTTCCCCTCCTCTCCCAGGTTCTAGTATCCCTATCTTTAGCTGCCAGAGGATGTATAGCTTTTCCCAGCCTCCTTTGCAGTTAGAGTGGCCAGTGGTAAAACAAACCAGAAGCACACACCTGCCCCTTCTTCCCTTCCCTGGGAGAAATGTGAATCTAGCTGGTCCATACAGGGGAAGGCCCAGTCCAGGGACAGGAAGGGTCCCTGAGCAGAGGAGCAACATGTTTACATCCACTGTAACAAGTGTTGTGTGAGTGCCTGTCACCACAGCCAGAATCACCCATAGTTAGCTGAAGGAGGTACAGAACTGGAGCATCCCAAAGCCAGGGTGGTGACAGGTCACCCTGGTGGCCATGGGCAGAGCCAAGTCTCCAAGAAAGAGAATGTGAGAAGAGGGGCCCATGGCCTCTGCAGGCTCTAATAGTAACGGTGACTGGACATGATGCCCAGGAGGGGACCAACATGACAGCATACTGAGGACCATGGCAGAGGGGAAGAGGAGGCACAGTGCAGAAGCAGCCGCCAGCTCAGCAACACTGTCCAGGAGGCTGGCTTGTTGGTGGCAACTGGGGTTTCCAGGGCAGCATCCAGGGTCCCACAGAACTTAGTGGCCAGGTCAGACACACTTTTCCAACCTCCTTCAGCCCTGTCCACACCTCCACACCCTCTCCCTGGCTATGCACGTCCCCACTAGCTTCCCCCTAAACCAGTAGCAGGTGCAATTTTTTGTTGTTGTTGTTGAAGAGCCAATACAGGGGCATGAAGCATAGAAGTAATAAAATCCTTTCTTTCCTTGTTTAAGAAATTATAGCCATGTTAATCAGGAAACATGACATCCTAACTCCTCCCCCTTAAGCATCCCTTCCAGGCTTTCTGGTGCCCAGAGGAGCAGGTTTGAGGGGATGACAGTGCAGCATGGGGGGAGGGGCAGCAGCTCAGCCCCACAGCTCTGATTGCTATGGCTCCTGAATGAATTTCCTCACTGAGTGAGTGCATTTGAAGCCAGGTTACGTTGTCTTTGCTCGGCTGACCTCGTGTGCTACTGAATCGGAAAATGTGGTTTGTGTTGTAAGGGCTCTTAATAATGGGTTTTTTTAAACAAGACTTTTCCATTGCAAATGAGACATAGAACTCCACACTTAACACAAAGAATGCCTCCGTCTGTTTTGAAACGTATTTTTTTATTAGCTAGGTTTTTCACCGTAACAGAGATTTAAATTTTATGTTAAAAACAGCCTGTCATCCCCTACACATGCATGTGTTTATGTCTGCTCTTTCTCAGAAAACTATCTAGAAAGATATACAAGCCAACAGTGGCAGCTGCCAAGATGGGGAGATGCCATTCTGCTCCTTGTGTTGGGTTTTGTTTTTTTAATATGAGAATTCCCACCAGGCCTGGTGGTACACATCTACAGTCCCAGCATTTGAGAGACCGAGACAGAAAGATGAAAAGTTCAAGATCAACCTGGGCTACAAGGCAAAGTAAATTCAAGGCCAGCTTGGGCTACAGAGTGGAACCCTGTCTTAGAGAGAGAAGAGATGGATGGATGGATGGATGGATGGATGGATGGATGGATGATAGATAGATGATAGATAGATAGATAGATAGATAGATAGATAGATAGATAGATAGATAGGTGATAGATGGGTAGATAGATAGATAGATGATAGATGATGATAGATGACTAGGTAGATAGATAGATAGATAGATAGATAGATAGATAGATAGATAGAAGATGGGTAGATAGATAGATGGTAGACAGATAGATAGACAGATAGATAGATAGATAGATAGATATAGAAGATAGAGATAGAAGATAGGTGATAGATGATTGATAGGTGATAGATAGATAGATAGATAGATAGATGATAGAAGATAGATGATAGATGATTGATAGATAGATGATAGATGATGATAGATAGATGATAGATAGATAGATAGATAGATGATCGATTGCTTAGTAATGAGACTCACTCTGGGGTCCTAGCATAGTTGGCAAATAGCTCAGTGGACCTTTGCAAACCCATGACATGACTTCACTAAACAATGTCCTGGCACTAACATGATATATGTGGTCCATTGTTCACCAAAGATGTTGTATGTGCAACAAAGGAAGCTACCTAGGGTCCACCCTCACCATCTCTGTGACTGTCACTAAATGCTGTGAGCTGAGTTGTCCCCACCTCAGAATTCAGATGTTCCAGTTCTGAGCTGTTGGGACTGTGGGTCATAGCATCATTAGGGTTTTGGGGGGTCTTGACTGAAGTTATCAAGTTAAAATGGGGTCATTGGGGTACTTAATCCAATGTGATTACTGTCCTCATAAAGAGGGAACATTTGGACATGGGCTTTCCAAAAGGGACAGCCATGAAATGGAATGCTAAAAGGCAACCATGTATAAGCCACAGCAAGTCCTGAACTCAGAGCCAGGAAGGAACCCACCCTGCCAACCCCTTGACCTCATACCTCAGGCCTCCAGAGCATCACCAAGTCCTAGGGGGATCAGGTAAGATGTTGAATCCCCTGAGTCTTGCTGGCCTATCCCTGCTTGTGAACTGACTTGGCGTAGGACAGTCTCCTCAGAGACCCCATGAAGTGCTGGCTCCCCTGGGTGGCCCTGAGGCTCCTGCAGCCGCCTCCACACCTCTGTCCTTCTACCTCCATCCCCTGACCAGGTGGCCCCAGGCACCTTGGTTCACCTCAACCCCAATCACCAGCCCCCCAACACTGCTCTCCAGACCCCCCAGTGGCCTCTGCCTCCTATCTGCTGCCCCTGGAGTTTAGACACCGATTTGCAGATGATCCTCCTCTTTTGTTCCGTTTGGAGAATCAGCTCTGCATTTTTATTTAGCATAAATTCAGGATCCCTCCCAGCATCTCCCCCCTCGGTTCCAGGCCCAGACCTCTCACACAGGGGCCTCCAAGGCTCCCTCTGGCCCTCCACTCCTCTCTCCACCACCCAGTTCTGTGTCTCTTCACAGGTTTAACACCCCCCCCAAGGGCTTCCTCAGGCCCCTCACTGTCCCCACACTGCAGCGCTTCACTTCCCACATCAGTGCCCTGAGCGTCCCACCCTAGAAAGCCACCTTGCGAAGCATCCATGTCAGTGTCTGCCTGTTTTCTACACGGAGACCTTAGAATGTCTGTCTCCACCCAGACCTAGGACAGGCGCCAGGCTCTCTTGCTTGGACACATCCCCACCCCCAACACAGCACCCGCCTGAGACAGGGCCTGCCCTAGTTACGCCTCCCTGGAACCACACTCTCAGCGGCGCCTCTTTGTGTCTCTCCCACACCTGCCCTGGGCTCTGCAGAGGTCACTGATAAATAAAAGCAGTAATTGCATCTGCTAAAGTTCCCTTTCAGGATTCAGAAAACCAACCTGCACTCATTAACCCTGGGGAAGCGGGACGAGCATAAGTACGCCCTCCTCTGCTCATACAAATGATTGTGAGCACCGTGCACGCCTCTGACCCCTCCACATTCAGCAGTCTGTAGTTCTGAGTTCTGGCTTCGCCCAGTGCTGGGGAGCGGAGCCTGGTATGAGCCGGGGCCAGGGCCGAAGAGCCGCAAGCCTGGAGGAGTGAGGTCGTAGGACACAGCCACGGCCTCCACCATGGGCCCGTGAAGCACAGGGAAGCTAAGCACCTGGTTTGCTGATCACCCGGGCGGTGGCTGGGATACAGGGTGTGGGGAGCCCAGTTAGGGCAGCACGTCACAGCCCAGGCGGTGGTGCCCCATTTCCCATTCTTAGGTATAACCGGAGATTTCCTTGTATGTCAGGCAGCCAGTTACCTCCACCCAGCCACTGACACCCACTCAGAAGACAAGGAAACCCAAGGTCCGTCAGGTGAGGCACAGCATGTTATCCAAAGTCCCCAAAGGCCTGTTCCCGACCTGGATAGGGACCAGAGCTCCAGCCACATCTGTCATCCCTGCTTCTTTAGGGCAGGGACATTGGGAGGGAACGCAGGACCACACCCTCCAGAGCCTTCAACCCTTAAGTTCAGACTGTGAGAGTTAGCCTGACTCACTGCCACCTCCACTTGCTGTTCTTCCTCTCTACCTGGCCACAGGAACCGTCATTTCAAGTGTCCCACCTGAGAAGGGCCCTGTGCTGGCCATCTTAACCCTCCTTCCCTGCCCTGAGATTCCTAATACGCTCTGAACCAGAGCCTGTGTCGCCAGTGTGTTCTGCCTTCCAAAGCAAGCAGGCGGCTGGCCCTGGTGGTCATTATGTGCATGTGATGCTAGAGATGGCAACTGAGGGTTACAGAGGCATCATCAGCCTCCATTTGGGTGAATGAGATGGGAGATGAGCAAGTGTCCCATCAGCAGAGGGTCACAGGAGGATGTATGGGAAGCAAACCCCCAGTATTCTCTGTAGAGGAAACAGCAGGCCCTAGGGGATGCCAGAGGACCCACCTCATGAACAAGGCGATGAGGAAAGTCTCACTGAGGAGACACAGGAGCCCAAGGATAAGCATGAACTAGAATAAAATCAAAAAAAACTATTCCTGGCTGAGGGAACCACAAGTGCAAAGGCCCTGGGGTGAGTCCAGCTACGGTGACAGCAGTGCACGGTGTGAAGAAGTCAAATCAGGAAGTGTTCGCGGGGAGCCAAGCTTGCTGCAGTGGACTTTTTAATTAAATATATTATCTTTATTTATTCTTTGAGAGTTACACACATGTATACAGTGTATTTTGGTTATATTCACCCCAGAACCCCTCTCCAACTCCTCCTGAGTCCCACCACAACCCCTCCTAACTTCGCATCCTCCATTTTTTTCTAAGTCTGCTGAGTCTGCTTACTGCTGCCCACATGTGCATGACTGTGTCAAGTGGACTTTTTAAAATATAATATTTGCTAACTACAAAAATGCACACTTTGAAATATAATGTGAAACCCACTGCTCACCCCAAGAACCCCCACACCACCCACAGGTCTGTACTTCCTGAGTTCCCTGTTGTTACCTTGGTTGTTTTCAGACCAGCTTTCTCGGTCCAGAGTTTGGGGGGTTCATCTGTTCACGTTTTTGAGTTTTGTACCTGTGGTAACTTATGGTACCTGCTTTTCTGTGCTGGCTTTTCCCACAGAACATCATTTCTAAGAGGTGAACCACTATTGCGTGTGGTTTTATCTATCCACTTTTCACTGCTGGGTAATATTCCAAGATACTAGGGCTCTCTGGTGACTCTTTGTTCCTCTATGATTGTTCTGTGTGTTCCCAGTTTTTGTTATTATAAGCAAGGCAGTTAGGAACCTCCTTGTGCTTGTCACTGGGTACACACAGGCAGGTTACCAAAATCTAAATCATGATCTATTAAGGAGACATGAAATCCAGTCGTTAAGGCCCATGGGTCTTTTTTTTCCTCGTAAATACAAGATAAGAAAACACTTGAGAGTGGACAGCTCCTAGCAAAAGCCAATATTGTTTCTTGAAACTTCTGTGACTGCCTTCTCTATATGTGTGCCTGTGCCTGCCTGCATGGTGTGTGTGTGTGTGTGTGTGTGTGTATGTGTGTACACATGTATGTGTGTGCACCAGTACCCCCTTCCAACTGAGTCACATCAAGTGTTTACAAGCCACTGACCCCATACTGTGAATGTTCATAAAGTTAATTGACACAAGTTGATTTTTCAAAGTTGTTACCCCCATTTTGGCCCCCACCAGGGCTGTACATCGATCCTGGACACACATGCTATTTTGGGAACTGCTAAATTTTGCTTTTCCAAAGATCACATGCCTGCCTGTGTATTAATGAGCACAGATATGCCAACACTCTGACTTCCTCTTATGTGAAGTATGAGTCCCATCTCAGGCTGATTTTCATTTTCTCTTATTAATTAATATAATTGAATATATGTGTGCATATTTATTTTTATTGTTGTTTCTATTTTATTTTGAGAAATGGTCCTACTATATAGCCCTGGCTGGCCTGAAACTCAGTCTGTAGACCAGGCTGAACTTTGTCTCACAGAAATTGCCCTGCCTCTGCTTCCCAGCTGCTGGGATTAAAGGGGTCACCACCACACGTGGTGGACCTCTTCTGCCATAGGCTTGGCCTTTCCCTTGTGGAGTATTCCTCAGTTACTAATATGTGTTATAGAAATCTTCTAGTTTGGGACCGGGGCTCAGTTGGTAGAGTTGCTCACATAGCACTCTTTGTGATGCCCTGGGTTTGACTGCCAGTGCTGCACAAACCACCTAGATATGGTGGCACACACCTGTGAACCCAGCACTCAGGAGAATCAAGAGTTCAAGGGCATCTTCAGCTACATAGTAGGTTCAGGGCCAACCTGGGATACATGAGACCTTGTCTTTTAAAAACAGGAATAAAAAAAAGCAAGTTTGGGGCTATTCTCGTGTCCTCTTAAGAGTGTCTCAGTATCAGAAGTTCCTAATTTTTATGTAGTTGTTTTTCCAGCTTGGTACTTTGATGCATTTGTGTCAGGATTCTTTTGCTGTTCTGTGGTCATAAGATCCTGTCTGCTCTAGCATTTTATCCCGTACATTTTATTCTTTTATCCTTTAGAAACTGATTTGGAATGTGAGAAAGAAATGTGATTTCTTTGTCCCTCCCTCCCTCCCTCTCTCCCCCCTCCCCTCCTTCCCTCTCTCCCTCCC
>NW_008330120.1:2321755-2338948 GCF_000622305.1 Nannospalax galili
CTTCCAGTGGATAGCCAGCAGTCCCTCCTTGCAGGCGGCTCCCTCTCCCCAGGCTCCTCACAGGAGCTCTGAGTTCTGCCCCCCTCCCCCCATCCGTTTGTTCCTCCCTTTGCAGAATGCACTGTTACAGTCACCGAGCTCTGCAGCAGCTCTTGGACCGCCCTGCTCCACAGCTCTCCCCGCATCAGCTCATTTCCCCTCAGTTTTTGACATCTTTGCTTTTTCGTGTTTTATAATCATCTTGTCAAAATCCCAAAAAACAACAGTAATAAAACAAGACACTCTTTGGGGTTTCTCACTGGAATCTGTTGTACCTTGGTGGAGAACAGACATGTCTCTTGATATTTTATTTTCTATCCATGAATATATCTCCTTTCATTTATTTATATCTTCTTTAATGTCTTTCAATAAATTTTTATAATCTCCTCCAACCGTCTCACATATTCCTAGGAATTGTGGTCTAGGTGTCCTGCGCCTTTTACCGCCATTGTAAATGTCTTTTCGCCCCTATTTGTTGCTGTTATGGAATGTAATTGATTTTTGTACATTGCTTTCTTTTATTCGTCTATCTTGCTAAACACTTCTTATTTCTAAGAATTTGTCTATAGATATTGAGTTTTTATACAGACAATCATATCATCTACAAATAGGGCCAATTCTATTCTTTTCTAATCTTCATGCCTCTGATTTCTTTCCCGGGCTTTCCTGCAGGGACCGTCCCTAAGACGCCTAATGAAATTGCCATTCATTGTGATGAGAGCAACCCTGTCTTATTCCTGATCTCCAAAGTTCAGTATTTCGCCATTAAAAAACAGCATTCAGTGTGGAGATTATAATGTTCCTAATCAGCCTAAGGACACGGCGAACTATTTCTCTTTGATAAGGGCTTTTGATTGTGAATGCATGTGGAATTTTACCAAACGCTTTCTCTGCATCTTCGAAAGAGCCTCTGAGTCCGAGGCTGTGGTGAGTGGCATTCGCAGATTTTTCTAATGGCACCGCTGGCGTTATTGGATAAACCCAACACAGCTATGGTGCGCCAGCTCTGCTAAATATGACCGGTTTCTACTTACTGGGGCTTTATGTGAGATTTACGCGGCTGCATCCATACAGGAGACCCTTCTTTCAGACCCTCCTTCATACCCCTCTGTCACTCTGGCCTCCACTGGCTTCAGGGTCTTCCAAGTGTCTCTTCCGAAGAGCAGGGTGGGGCTGTGGAAACCCTAGCAACCTGTTCACATGGCTAATGCAGGCACAGCCAGCCTGCAGCCAGCCCACAAGCTGCGTATGCCCAGAGACAGCTATGGACGGGGCTGCACACAAAGTCATAAGTTACTTTAAACGTCATGAGATTCTTGAATGGTGTGTCTGTGTGTGTGTGTGTGTGTGTGTGTGTGTGTGTGTGTGTGTGACACACGCATACCGTAATGCACATGTAGACGTCAGAGGCCAACCTTCAGGGGTCTGTTCTCTCCTCCCACCTTTAGAGGCACCATCTCTTTCTGCTGCTATGTTTTTTGCGCCAGAAGAGCTGGCCCATGAGCTTACAGTGGGATCTCCTGCCTCCCCCTCTCATCTACCAAAGGAGCGCTGGGGTCACAGACGTACGGCACCTTTTCTGTGTGGGTTCCAGGGCTCTAGCTCAGGTCGTCCAGCTTGAGGGGTGAGATCTCAGACTTGCTGAGCCATCTCCCCAGCCTGAGATTTTGGTTGAGTTATTTGCTTGTTTTATAACTCGGTTTCACAGTTCTCAAGTGTGAACTCTGTAGATGACAATGTCATATTGCAACATCAAGACGCTGGGCAACCTGAAGGTTTTGCAAACATGGAAGACATGAGCTATTCTAACCTCCCTAGTCAAATATGTTTCCTCCTTCTCTAATGTCTCACTCTGACTTACTTACATACATCACACTATGCGTGGGACAGCTGCACACAGTGTGATGTATGTCTCAAAGCAATAAAGCAACACAGTGTCCTCCTCTGGCCTCCATGGTACTGGCATGCATGTACCATATATGCAACACATGTGCACAGCACATACCATACATATGAAAATAAAATATTTTTAAATAGTGAAAAATTTTAATATGCACACATATAGATTCGATTAACAAAGGGATAAGAACGACTGACTGGCCTTTGACCTCTTGCTATAAAAAGTGAAACGGTAAAGTTTTGGCGCATACAGAGGCTACCGAAGGAGACGCAACATAAAATACATAGTGGGAAACTCAGAGGCGTCAGGCTGTTCATTAAGAAAAATGGCATTCCTTCTAGATTTTATGATTTTTTTCTTATACTAAATAAATATTTGGGGCTGGGGATATGACTCTTACATAACACATGTAAAGGCCCCAGAAGCACAAGTAAACAGAAGTTCACCCGTTCTATTTTCCTTCTGTTTGTTTTAATGAATCTCACCCAAGATTGATCTAATTTATTAGGTTGAATACCAACTGTGAGCGTCTGTATAAATTTGCATTCTTTCCAGTGAGAGGGTCCCTCCACCAAACTGAATCAACTTCAGGCTCCACAGACCCTGCACCTGCCCTTGGTAATGAGGCCTCAGACTGAATTACAGGTTGCCCCCCCCCCACCTCTGCCCTTGGGAACAGGTTACGTCAAATCTCAGGGCTCTGTCTCTCTAAAGTTTGGCAGAAAGCATCTGTAGAAATCCACTGGCCTCGTGTTGTCTTTTGTCTGTTTATGTTTTGTGAGGTGGGAGGAAGATTTGAAAGTGCTATTCCGTTTCTTAACAGCTGTAAAACAATTTAGACTAGACATAGATACAGATATTGCTTACAAACTTTAATTTGCAGGCTCGACAATGAGTCCTCTGCTTGCCTCTTCCGTCCCACCCACCCACTCTAATTCTCTTCTGTTCCGTTTTGATGAGTCTCACGCGACATTGGTCTAGTTTGTCAGGTTGTCAGAAACCCAGTGTGGACCCTGCTCCTCTCCCACCTGTTTTCTCCTTAGCTCTTCCCTTCCCACCTTCTTTTGAGTGTGCTCTTTCTCTAACTCCTCATGGTAGATGGTAATTGCCAGGCTTTCTTCTTGTAAACATGAGCAGTCAATCCACAGGCTCTCTTGAAAGCCTCACTCTCTATAGCCCACAAAGTTCACGTGTGTCCCTCCTACTTCTTAGGTAGTTCCAAGATCTGAGTATATGATCTTTTGATTTGGGTTCTTTCGTTGATGTCTTGTGTTTAGAAGTGTTTTAATTTCCAGACACATTAACAAATTTAAAAATATCTTCATTACTGCATCTGATTTGTACAGTGATCAGAAAGATAGCCTGTACAGAGACAAGTCTTCGAGTCTGTTGAGACTTATTTTATGGTCTTTTGTGGGGTTTGTACTTGTAAATGTTGAGAAAAAAACTACATTCTCTGAGTACTGGGCGCTGCAACGTGTGTACGTGTCTGTACACACTGCCTCAGTTCCTTTCCCTGTTGCTGTGATAAAATACCCTGAGAAAATGCAACTCAGGGACCCCAGTTCCATGGTGTAGTCCATCATGTTGGGGAAGTCAAGGCAAACTCGAGGCAGCTGGTCACATTGCACCTGCAGTCAGGAACAGAGAGAGATGGATGTAGTGCTCTGCTCACTGTCTCGCATTCCAGTACCCCATCCCAGGGAACGATCCTGCCCAGAGTGGGAAGGTCTCCCACCTCAATTAACCTGACCAATATAATCCCTCACAGACATTCCCACGAACTAACCTACATCTAGGTATTCCCTCACAGACATGTCCTAGGTGATTCGAGAGCCTATCAAATTGACAGTTGACTCTAGCCATCACACACACACAGCACATATATATATACACATGTACACATGTAAATTCTTTCCTTGTGTTTTTAAATCTCCCTGGTTACTAACCTTTTGCCTACCTGACCTACACATAATTGAGAAGCAGTTCTGTGACGAGTGCATGGCTGGCATGCACGAGGCCCCAGGTTCGACTGCTACCCTCCCCACCACTAAATTGAAAGAATCATGCTAAAATCTCTGTTATGATGATGGACTTCCCAGCATCGACTTACCCTGTAGCAGTCTTTGTTTGGTGTATGTTCCCTCTTCCTGGTAGACTGGACCTTTGGTACAGTCACTCCTTCATCCCTAGTAAGTATTCAGCTGCATGTCCTGCTCCCTCTGACACGCGGTGGCCACCTACTCTCCTTTACTCAGCACTCTGTGTATTTTTTTACTTTCTATCGGTCTGAGTCCCCTGAATCATGTGTGTCCATTGTAAATAGCACAGATCTGGGGGTGGGGAGTGTTAAATCCAGTTTTACCATCTCATTCGTCAGTAAGTAAAACATTTACATTATACAAATTTGTTTTTAATCATCTTTTATCTTCTAAAAATTGGACTTCATATGCTTTTATTTTTTTCCTGGTACTGAACTCAGGGCTTCACAAATGTAGGCAAGCATACTGTCACTGAACTACTCCCCACCCTCTTTTTTATATTCTGTGACAAGGTCCCACTAAACTATCCAGGTTGGTTTTAAACTCTGTGTAGCCCAGGCAAGCCTTGAACTCATGATCCCCCTGCCTCAACCTCCCACGTAGCTGGGATGACAGGCCTGACTACTCAAGGCCGTGCTTGAATGGCTCTTTTCCTCTTTTCTTGTGGTTTTCCTTTTATTCTTTTTTTTTTTTTTCGGTGTTTGAGGGGCTGGTTTGGTTGTCCATAATCTTTCTCTGCCAAGTCTTCAGAACCCTGCCCTGACCTCTCCTCCCACATGTACCTGCCACCTTCACAGCTCCTCATTATCTTCTTACTGTTTTCTTTTCTGACTCCACCAAATTAAAGATGGCTGCTTTACTCCTCCTTCCCTTAGGGTTACAACATTTTAAAAAATTATTTACTCAGAGATAAGAATTATGCAATTTTGGAGTCTTTTAGATAGACCCACTGAAGGGGTACCCCAGTTGCCTCAGCCTGTGTCCCTGTTCAGCATGGAAGAAGCCAGAGCGGTGTGCATCCCGATTCCCTGTTGGCAATTTGGGTAACCCCTTCAGAGGATGGTGTGATAAGAATAGGAGGTAGGAATTGGCTAGGCAGTCAGGGTAAAAAGACGTCAAAGAAAAGTAGCCAGTTTTTTGGCTAAAATTCACAATGTCCTTGGAACTTTTAGTAACATACTCCATTCCAAAGGCCAAAAATGTTGAAAATATTGGGAGCTTTTATCTAATCCTTAAAAGATTTTAGAGTTACCTCTTCAGAGGGGGGGGTGTTAGAGTAGCCAAAAAACCCATAATAAATAAATAGATAGATAGATAGATAGATAGATAGATAGATAGATAGATAGACAGATAAATAAGCAAATAGAAGAAGTAAGAGTACATGAAGTTATCAGACAAAAGTGATGGGGAGATATGGGAGGAGTTGGAGGGAGGGAGTGGGCATGGATTTGCTCAAAATACCTTATATGCATGTGTGAAATTCTTGATAAAGTGTTTATTTAAAAAGAAAAAAAAAACCAAAAAAAAAAAAAAAAATTCTTTACTCATTATTCTGTTATAAAAATCAGACCTTTCAGGGGACTGAGAAGATGACTCAGTAAAGTGTTTGCCATACAAACATTAAGATCTAAGATTTGTCCCCAGTATACACATAAAAGCTGGGCATGTTGGCACATGTCTATAATCCCAGCATTAGGGAAATGGAGACGGGAGGATCCCTGGGGCTCATTGGCCAGCCAGTGTCACTGAATTGGTGAGCTCGGGTTTGAAGAGGGATTTTTTTCTTTAACACAAAGGTAAAGAATGAGGAAAGCACCTGACATTGACCTCTGGCCTTCACACACATGTGCACACATAGGCACACACATAAAATACATTCACACACAAAAGTAATAAGGTAGAAAATACTTGAAGACACTCAGCATCAGTCTGTGATCTCCATGTGTATACCCACCCCACACAAGAACACACACACACACACACACACACACACACACACACGAAATCAGACCTTTCAAGATGGGTATGGTGTCACATGCCTTTGATCTCATCACTCAGGATGTGGAGGCAGGAAGATTAGGAATTCAAGGCCAGCCTTCATTACATATCAAGTTAAAAGCTAACTTAGGCTACATGAGACCTTGTCTCAAAAAAGAAAAAATAATACATACTTAATTTTTTTTTCTTTTGAGACAGGGGTCTTACTGTACAGCCCTGGCTAGCCTAAAACTTGCTATATAGACCAGCCTAGCCTCAAACTCACAGAGATCTGCCTTCCTCTGCCTCCTGGGTGCTGGAATTAAAGGAATGCAACCCAATGCCAAGTTCTTAAATTTATTTTTTAGTCAGATTTGTCTTCCAGTAAACTTTCTTTTTTCATGAACTCTTCTGTCCAGAGGCAGGGTGGTAGGTGTCATCAATATTGCTGATCTGGAATTTTCCTCTGTTTGCTCTGCCTTTGGGATGGCAGTTTGGGTGGGCATGCAGTCTGTGAAGACAACTTACTCCTCATCCTGTTCTCAGTGCTCTGCAGGTTCTAGTGTTGATGTATTTTTATTAACCTTGCTTGGTTGCTTGCCAGTTTCCCGGTCCCTGGGGCTTGGTGTCCCATGGCCCTTCAGAAAACGCATTAGGCTTTTCCCTCCACTGACTGCTTATCTTCTGTTAACCCTTTTCTTTCCTTCTGGGAAACATTACTTAGCCTTTCTTCTTATAGGTCCTGTGCCTTTCACCTTTCTTTGCTTAATTTCAGCCCTTCCATTTCTTTTCTGACTTCAGTCATTTCTTTCCTTCTATCTTCCATTTCAATGATCTCCTTTTCAACAGCATCTAATCTATTCCAAGATCTAGCTACAATGTTTTCATGCTGACAGTTATATTTTTCTTTATTCGTGTTCATCTGACTCTTTTTGTATTTGCTTGATGGTTTTCACAGTCTCGTGATGCTTGTTCAGTTCCAAATTGTGTGTACTTTGCTTCATTGGATACTATATATTGTTACACAGTCTGGGATAGAGAATTGCAATCGCTGGTGTCCTTAGGACATGAACTTTTTGTTTCTTCTAACTCTTGCTCCATAATGAGTTGCCAACTTGTGTCTTTGGTGATCTTTACTTTGGCCTCACGTTTTCTTGATTATTCTTAGAAAGTCCTGAACTCTAAATGATGGTGCTTCCTTAGAACATTGTTTATATTTGTTTCTTATAGGAACCAAGAGGAATCTAGCCCATCCCCCAACCCTCATACCACAGGCAAAGCCAACCTTCCCATTTACCCCCAGGAAGGTTTCCACAGGTCCCACTTCAGTGCTCTTTGGCGTCCAGAGCACTTAGATGGTTCCCTGCCTTTTGAAAAAGAATCATTTAGGTGGCATCTAGTTGTTTGCAGTCAACAATCCCTCTGAATATTCAGATGACTGTTGCAGAGGCAGAACACCAATTTGAAAGATCATTCTTGCGGTTTCACAGAGTACGAATTGCAGGTAGCTCTGTACATACCAGAGGGACAGCATGAGGTCACAGAAGCCCTACAACTTGGA
Source organism: Nannospalax galili (assembly GCF_000622305.1). Lineage (NCBI taxonomy): Eukaryota > Metazoa > Chordata > Mammalia > Rodentia > Spalacidae > Nannospalax > Nannospalax galili. The sequence continues at coordinate 2,329,275 of NW_008330120.1, forward strand.
AATAGCGATGGCCTGAGTCAGAGAGGTGGCTGTGAAGATGCACAGAGGGATGGGCCTCCACAGTGGCAAAGCTTACCAACCAGTGTCCCTTCCTTACCTGTGGAAACAAAACAAAGTGTGCAGCTAACCACAAGCTTCCACGTTCATTTGTCAGAGTGGCAAAAATCAAAATAGCATTCTCAGAAGCCAGGTCTAGTGGTGCCTACCTGTCAACCCAGTACCTGGGAAGCTGAAGTGAGAAGATTGAGTTCAAGGCCAACCTGAGCAACTCAGTGAGACCTTATTTCAAAAGTATGTGTCGCTTTTATACTTGAGAGTGTCTGGTGTAGCCAGAGGTGGAAGGACTGGGCATTCCCACACATATTTGGTAGAAGAGAGATTGAAACAGTAGTTCTTGAAAGACAATATGGCCACATTCATTGGTAATTATTGGTAATCACTACACACACAGCTGCTAGGAGCTTCTCCATTGGACACACACAACTTTACACCACAATACATTGGAAAAGTGTATTGTTTTTGATAATAGCAAGAAAAAAAATCAGGGGTCAAAGATAGAAATGGCCCACAGCCTCATAGTCATCACAGAGGAGCAGTTAATGAAATTAGGATTCATCTGTTTGCTAGAATTCTGCCTTCTCTATCAAGAGCTAAAGCCAAGATGAAAAAGTGTCTCTGATAATTTAAGTATAAAAAGCAAAGGGCAGAACGATGTGCACAGAGAGATGGCATGCATAAAAACATTTTAAGAGCCAAATAAAAGACACATACATATATATAGGCAGAGATGGGCGGGGAGCTGCTTTCTGGGAAAATATATATGAAATGGTGAATGTTATTCACTGTGCGGGAAGCCACCGGGGCTCTGGAGAAGGACACAGCCTACACGGTTCATTTTATACCTATTTCATATGTTTTGAAAATTCCTTGCTTTTATTTGGAGAGTTTGGCCCATTTTATTGGGCTCCTCTTGACGAGGACACCTGCACCCTTCCGTTATCCGCCTCAGGGTTCTCCTATCCCATCATCTTCAATTCTCCCCTGCAGACCATAAATAAATATGCATTAGTCCCTCTAGCCTTAAAAAAAAAGAAGAAACGATCGACCTTCTGCAAAGATCCCTAAAATCTATTATTAGATTAAAACAATAGATTTCAGATAATATGTACGGGATGATCCATTTTTGAAAAAATAAAAAACAAGTAAGTATATTGTATGTGTGAAAAAAAAAAAAAACTCTAGAAAGATTTATTCATTCATTCAACAAAAGCAAATGGCCTCCTTTCCAAGGGCCATGCATTGCTGCAGAGAAAAAATTCAGAGAGGACCTGCATCCCCACACTGAACCCTAGTGCCATGTACTCTGAGCCTGGGTAGGAGGCAGTGAGATCAAAGGCTTGTCCAAGCAGTGACCAGAAACCAGACTTACACCAGTGTCCTGTGCTCCACAGGTGCCCTACCTGCGAAAGCACTTGCTCTGCATCTCTGTCCCTCCTTGGCCATCTCGTCTCCCTTCAGAACCTGTGGACGCTGTTGCCCCTGCTTGACGACACTCTTCCCCTGTGTTTGTATATGTTGGGGTCCTGCCCCACCCTGTGCCATCCCCGGTGCACAAATAGCACACCCCAAAACAGAACACCCCAGTTCATCTCAGGAATGACACCCTGCTTTCCTGGGCCCCTGGCCAAGCACCTGCGTATGCCCTACACCATTCCACAGGCTGATTTCCTGCTTTCCTGTAGGCAGCCCCTGCCACTGTGTCCTACCCATGGCCTGGTCCCTGACAGGTATGCCGATGTCATTCTTAACAGAAGCAACAGGGGCCTCAGAGCCTTGGTCTCTGATCACCTGTGGCCTGTGGGCCACCAAGCCAATTTGGTCATTTCTGATGCTGTCCTAAAATTGAGTTGATGTTTTTCTTCTAATCAAGGAACTCATTTTTCACTTAACTTATTTTTTAAAATCTATTGGTCTCCCTTTGCTACATCTTAACACCACCCCAGGCTGGCTATGGTAGTTATTGAATTGAGTCAGAATAAGCAAGGAACTAATCAAATGTACAATGTCCATCCTGGCCCCCTGGAGACATACACACACACACACACACACACACACACACACACACACACACACACCACGCACCATGAGCACAGTGTCCTTAGGAACACAAGGTTTTTGAGAACACACTGACCTTACCCCACCCTAGCTCCTCTGCCTGGAGGACACTCCAGAAACCCAGAGTGCTGGCAAGGCCTCAGCTCTCGCTCCCTGCAGCCCCTCACCTCTGTATCTCTCCCCATGACAGCCCTTGAGTCTCGCCCAGCCTAGAACTAATTACTTCGCCCTCTATTTCTGTGTTTCACACCTCCCTACCACCTCCACAGCTCTGCCCAGAGAGCCCATTACCTGGTCCTCCATCCGTGGAGCTGTCTCTCTTTACACAAGACCCTCAAGTAACATGCAGGCAGCAAGTCCCAACCTCCTTCTCCAACTCCCTCTGGTGAACTGGATAGGCACTGGGCAGAACATACCAACCCAATGGTCTACTCCCAACTGGAAACATCAGAGCCAAAGCCTTGGAAGGAAGAAGATGTCTACAACCTGGTAACCACATATGCAATAAGTCCTCAATAAATGCCAAAGGCAGGGGGCCACAGGTGCAGGTAGAAAGAGGCCGTGGTTCACAGTTACCTGGCTTTGGGGATCTTTCTACTGACACTGTGTGGGAAAAGCCAGACCCTGTTGGATTCTTCTAAGCCTTTGCTTTCTGTTCTGTAACACAGGGGCAGACCGAGTGTCTACGTCAACCTGAGCTGCACAAATTAGGGCTTTATAGAGGTATGCTCTAAGGGCAGCTGTGTTATGCCCTTGACTAATCCTTTGTGATCATCCAGTCAACACATGATGTCCCCTTAGCCAGCTGGGTACTCTTCCTGGAACATCAGCACCAACGGGCCAGGGTCACAAGGGAAGGCAAGAGTGACAAGCTTGTTTATTTAACATTTAGGAAGCCAACACATTTCCCAGTACCATGTCTGCAACACTTAAGCCAATATTTGCGTCTTTGGGATTCTATTTGTATGGTAATTTAAAAAATAGGGTTCAGACTCATAACCATCCTCTCCCCTGAAATCAGAAAGCGCATTAATTTTCTAGATGGTAAACTAATGCCGTAATTAAATATTACTATTTCTCTTAAAATCTGGTATCTCCTAACAAAATGGGTTTTTGAAACATGATATAGGCTTTCCCACAAGATCTCACTCTAGGGAAATTCCTTATTTTGAATGTATGAAAGAGACCACGAACTTAATCTCAACACTATATAAGAAAAATTGATTTGTTAAATCACAATAATTTTCTTGCATTTAAATCTCCATGCTTCTGGCCCCAAAGCTCCCCTCTCTAAGTGTCTTTGGGGAGAGACCCAGGAGTGGAGATGTTTTGTTTCATTGTTTACAGACTCTCTCTGTGTCTCTAGCTCAACTTGAAGCTTTTGATCTGCATTGCAAATGTCTTTGAAAAGAGAGTAGACTGGGTAACCCATTGTCCTTCTCCAGCTCAAAATATGTTCTTCCTTGGATTGGGCATGATGGCCCTCAGTGTGGGAGAAAGCATGAGTCCCAGAGCTGGCCTTCAATGGGCTCCATCTTCTTCAAAGACTGAGTGGACCAAGGGAAGTCAATGGCCCTCGGCTGGAGGCCAACTCTGGAAGAGGCATGATGGGTTTCCACCCAGACTCCCAACCACCCCAACCGAAGCTAAAGAGGGCCCCCTTGTGGGGACTCCCAAGAACAGCCCAGTCAGTGGTGTGCTTCCCCCACGCTGGGGTAGCTCCTGGTCACCCCCTGCGTCTTCGTGAGTTCTCAGCACCCAAGATGACTCAAGGAGAGCTCCAGTCTCCATGTTCCCATGGAGACCTCCAACCTTCTAAATATTTCTGGTAGTTGAGAAGATTCTTGGTCCTTCTGGGCAAGACTTGAAGGCCACCCAATCCCCAAGTCCCCAAGAAGAACCCAGCTCCTAGAGGTGGGCTCCTCCAAGATCCCTTCTCAAGCACCGTCTCCAGGTCCATTGGGAAGTCTTCCCCAACACCCCGTATGTCCTCTTTCCTCCTGCATGCGTCAGAACCTTGTGCCACTGGTGCCAAATTCCTGTTCTACAGAGCAGTCAAAACTTGTGTCTTCTGCCAAGAGAACCAACAAGGATTTGGTGGCGCTATGGGCGCTTCTAGACACATTTAGCAAACATTGACTCAGAGCTCCACCCCTTGGGGCAGAAACAGTGGCCAGAGAGCCCAGACATCTATCACCAAGTACAAAGCACCATCTCCACCCACCTCCTCCGGGTCCAGGTGGAAGGCTGGCATGGGGAGCACTGACCATGGGCATGTGGATTATGAACGTCTAAGGCCCTGCCTGGGAATGTGGGAACAAGGGCACTGAAGGAGCCCAAGAACCAGGCTAACCAGGCCTTGCCCGCAAGACTCCAGAACATCTGGGTGGAAAGGAAAAACTCCCATCAATCACCCTGCTGCTTGGGCTATTTTGAAACAGCTAGGCTCCGGCTAGAATTTTCCAGTTTTCATCTGGGGGGAAACCCCAGGCCAGAGCAGAGTAATTAGCATTACCATGGGGCCGAAGGAGAATTTCGATGGGAACGGTTTTTGTACTGGAACATTCTTAAACAAACAAACAGAAAAACCTGGCCGTTGGGCTGGTTGAGTAGGCCAAATCTGGTCTCCCCAAGTCCCCTATTCTGTTCCTATTTGGAGAGCCATGCACGTCCTCTTCCCTTAGCAGGAAATGCTAAACACAGGCCTCAGGAAGATGTCCTGGGGGAGAATCATTCCCTTTGAGGAAGGGCTTCCCACACTGGGTCAAGCACAAGACCGCATGGCCACAGTGCAGACTCCACGCGAGGCCCACCGTCACCGCAGTTGGTTGCTTCATCCTGGGGCACATGGAGCACTGGGGAGGACAGTGAGGAGCCATGCTGTCCCCTCGATAGCCTTCCCACATGCGTGACTTCGTCATCTGAAAGCTCTTGTTCCTTCCACATCTGGAAATCACTGATGCAGGTGTCCAGTCCCTCCCGAGGTCCTCTGGGCAACCGTCCACCCTGAGGTCACCCAACAGAAAAGGACACATGCCGAAGGCCTGGGAAAGTGCCAGGAGCAGGAAGTAGACCTCACTCATTCTAGAACACTCCATTTCTGAGTTTCTCAGGATTGAAATGTAAACACACACACACACACACACACACACACACACACATATACACATCCTCCATGAACACAAAAACCTTGGATTAGATGAATAACAAGACTCCATGAAACCCGTGGGGAGGTTGTGGCTGAGTCGGGCACAGCAGAGGAGCGCTGCGGGGTTGGTGGCTTCCAAATTTGCCTTCGTTCTGTGATTTGTGGGACTGTCAACGTGTGCCAATCTGAGACTTCTAGGGGGAGATCCTATGAACACTCTGGCATGCCTCATGTGTGGTGACCTCATCCCGAAGCACATCTTGCTGTGTGCCAAGAACTGCCTCTCTGACAGCCAGTTTCTGGGCTTGCTGGCCAGCATCTCAGTGTGCAGAAAGGCCTCCTCTAATCAAGGGAGTTTACTGTCGGGTGGAGGCTGCTGCTAAAACTTTTATTTAAAATGTGTGTCGCATTCAAGTCCAAACTTTCCAGGTGGAGTTACCTCAGGTTGAGAATTTGAAGTAAACCAGAGAGGTTCTGACTTTTTGTTTATTTGTTTCTATTTTAATCAAGCACATTTTTAAAAAATCCAGTCAGCACTTGGGAGGTGGAGGCAAGAGGATTAGGAGTTCAAAGTCATTCTTGACTATAGTGAGTTTGAGGTCAGCCTAAATTACATGAGCCACTGACTCAAAAGAAAAAAAAATGGTACTGGGGGGACTAGTAAAAGGAACCAAAGTGGAAGGGAGGGAGGGAAGGAGGGAGGGAGGGAGGGAGGGAGGGAGGGAATCCTGGTTTATGCACAGAGCAGAAGGTGGGTATGCTGGGTCAAAGTCAGGGTAGCAGACTTGACTCCACTCAGTGGAATCCCCTGTTTTCCCAAAGATGGCCTCAGGGGTCTTAGGAACCAATGTGAAAACCTCTAACACTACAGACAGTGATGGGCATACTCCATTCCTGAGCTGGGTCTGTCTCACACAACAGCCCAGCAGTCACTGCAGACATGACCAACCTCAGTGGAGTGGAGCTGTAAACGTGGAATGCGTGGCCAGGTTTGTTCTATGAAACAGGAGCACAGGAGATGTCTCATTCAGGGTTTGCATGTGATATTGGGGACTTGGGAAAATATCTGCTAAAATCAATTTCACCTGTTTCTTTTCAGCTTTCTGACTGTGTTGTTAGAAGGCACCAGGCACCCATGATGTCCATATCTGTGACTTTACACAGATGGTATGTGTACTGTTTCTATTGGACCATGCCATGGGGCTACAGAACCTTACCTGGGAGAGGCTGGAACCAAGTTGGAGGCTGGTTAAGCTGGGGTGCGTCCCAGTGTACGCCAGGATCCAAAGCATTAGGATCCTAGTAGCTAGCATTAGGGTTTAAGTCTGGGTCCAGCCCTGACCTGATGTTCATATTCCATCCCCGTTGCTTTCCTTCATCTCTTTCCTCTCCGAGGAGTTCCTGGGCCCCAACTCCCAGGACTCCCAGACTGGCTGCCTTTCCCCATCAGCACCATCCTCAAAATCCCAACAACTGCATCCCGACCCCAGGCCTGGCCCTAAGTGGAGGGAGAGGTGTACATAAGGCCATGAGGGACAGTGTTCTCAGTGAGCCTGAGCCACTCCTGAAGTTAACCAAGGTAGTTGGGGTAAGGAGTGTGCAGGGAACATTGTTAGGTGGAGGCTTATTCTGAGAACTTTACAGGACTTCAAAATTATTTTTGTTTTAGGGGGTGGTTTTGGTTGTGGTTTGGCTGGTTTGGGTTTTTTGAGACAGAGTCTCCCTATAGCCCCAACTGGCCTGGAACTCACTATGTAGACCAGGCTGGCCTTGATCTCACAGAGATCCATCTGCCTCTGCCTCTTGAGTGCTGGGATTAAAAGTTTGCCCCACCATGTTTATCTTGAAATTATTTTGAGGATATCAATCAAGCATTATGCTGGGAGGGGCATCAGTGAGCAAGAGATGGGGGCAGTGGGTTACTGGAGACAGTGAGGGGTGAAGGAGAGAGGAGGGAGGGAGGAAGGAAGGAAGAAGGGAGGGAAGGAAGGAAGGGAGGGAGGGAGAGAGGGAGGGAGGAAGGAGAAACAAAGAGGGAGGGAGGGAGGGAGAGGGAAAGAGAGGGAAGAGGGAGGGAGGGGAAGAAGGGAGAGAGGTGCACTGAGACGTCCAGAGTGGTGCACAGTTGAAGGGAGCTGAGCTCCTGGCTCTGCATCCTGGTCTCCACACACCGATCTCCATCAGTGGGACCCAGAGACCGGCTCCAGGAAGGCTGGGAAAATACAAAGTGAGTGCACATCTTCAGCCTGCTGAAACCTGACAAAGGCAGGTGGGGAAAACGTTGGAGATTAACTCTAGATGCTTTCAGGGCCAAAACTGTGGAACCAGGGCAACAAAATGTTGCTAATAATGGCCTCCAGATTGAAGAATAAAATCCTATCCAGGGGCTGCGGTAAATAGAAATAATGGTCTCTTGGTAAATTGAGAAGGGACAGTATTTCCCTACAGCACATCCCAGTTCATAAACTCAGAGCAAGCCATAGCCCTCAAGGATGCATCAGGAAGCAAATGCGTTCCCAGGGAAAGGGGAGCATTCCCATCCCCTACTGTCTGCACCTCCCTCCGTCTATTTTACATAACCATCATGTCACACGGCGGTCAATGAAATGTGTTTTTCTTAATCTGGTGCTCTAAAAGCTCAACCAAAGAGCCACTGAGATCCACTTTGAGAACTTCAGAACAAGTGGGTCAGGAGAAGAGAGAACGATGGCTCTGCTTTGAGTGTGTGTGTGTGTGTGTGTGTGTGTGTGCACATTTATGTATGCTTGTATGTGTCTACGTCTTCACACGTGATTAGCGCACTTGCACCTATCCTCGTATGTGTGGAGGAAGCTGCCAGATGCCCTCCACAGTTGAGCTGCTCTTTCTTCCCTTGAGACAGGGTCTCTCACTGAACCTGGAGCTGACCGTCTTTCAGCTAGACTGGCAGGTCAGCGAGCTCCAGCTATCCTCCTGTCTCCGCCACCCACCCCAACCCTGAGGTCACAGACACATGAAGCTACATCAGGCTGTTTATGCAGATGCTGGGGGATCCAAACTTGGGTTTACAAGTACTCTTACCCACGGTGCCATCCCCCAGACTTCTGTTCTTTGACTTCCCCAAAGATTAGATAGCCGCAGCCCACCTCCCTCCCCCACCACAAGCATCTTTCTTTCTTCCCACTTTGGGCCTAAGCCTGCTCTCTTGGGGCTGGTTGTGCAAGCTCTCCTAGGCCTTCACTGCCCACCTGCATGGCACCGATGCCCATGGGCCCCGTGATGCTAGAGACAGTGCCGACTGGTGGCTTCGGGCTCTGAGGAGAGGGTTGGAGAGACAGGTGACGGGCACAGGCTTCACTGCATGATGACCAAGCATCCTGGACCTAGATGAGGCGCCCCGTACTGTGACTGCTCTAAACGCCACCAAATTGTGCATTATAAAATGCTTAAAGAAGTAAATTTATGTAGGAGGATTGGCAGGTTTTTTTGAGGTAGTCTCACTACATAGCCCAGGCTGGCCCTGAGTTTGCAGCAATCTTTCTGCCTTGACTCTCTAGTGCTGTAATAGAAGTACATAACCACACACGGCCATAATTATGTTAGACATGATTTACTGTATTATTTTTTTCTTGTCTTTTTGAGAGTCCTTGGCCTGGGACTCGCTATGTAGACCAGGCTGGTCTTGAACTCACAGAGATTCGCCTGCCTCTGCCTCCCAAGTACATTTACTATATTTTTTTTATTTTATTTATTATTTTTATTTTATATGAATGAGTGTATTGCTTGCATGTATGTGAGTGCATCCGTGTCATGCAATGCCGCAGAGGTCGGAAGAGGGCTTCGGATTCCCCTAGAACTGGAGTCAAGAATGGTTCATAGCCCGCCATGTGGCCTGGGAATTGAACCCAGGTCCTCTGCAAGAGCAGTCAGTGCTCTTAACCACTGAGCCATCTCTCCAGCCCCTAATTTACTATATTTTTAAAGGTCGTCTAAGTGGGCTGGAGAGATGGTTCAGTCGCTAAAGTGCCTGTGGTAAAACATGAGAACTTGAGTTTGATCTCCAGCACCCATGTTTAAAAAACCAGCCTAGCGGTTAAGAGCACTGACTGCTCTTGCAGAGGACCTGGGTTTGATTCCCAGCACCCACATGGTGGCTATGAACCGACCTTATCTCCAGTTCCAGGGGAATCTGAGGCCCTCTTCTGACCTCCGCAGCATTGCACAACATGGGTGCACTCACATACATGCAGGCAATGCACTCATACACATAAAAATAAATTACATGGTTAAAAAAAAAAAAGAAAAAAAAAAAACAGCCTAGCCTACTTGGTGAAATCCAAGCCAGTGAGAAACCCTGTCCAAGGGCCTCCACATACATGTGCACACAGGTGCACACACACACACACACACACACACACACACACACACACAC